>NW_011918756.1:0-2306 GCF_000151845.1 Pteropus vampyrus | reverse complement strand
GCTGGAAGGCAAATAATCCAATCCCAAATTCTGGTTACAAATACCTAGGGAGAGATTTCAGGCCTTTCCGTGGTCCATGTCTTGGAACCTTGGCAGGAGTAGAGCGTGTTGCTTTTGTATTATTACCTGAAAGCATTATTTAAACGGAAATGACTTGGCTCTACTTAATGGAGGAAGACTTGACCTCTAAAGCAGGCCCTCTTGGTCCTGTCATCTCTGACTGAGCAAAACGAACTCAATACCGCCTACCCCATAGGTCATTTTTGTGTGACCTCAACGAGAAGAACGCAGCACGTTGCTCCGACTGGCGCTTAGCGCATTAGATAGCGTTTCTTGCAAGCATTAGGCACTTAGTTGGGTCAAAAATATGGCATCTCCTTGCCTTCAGGGGACTTCCACTTCAGGGCCGCCTTGCTTAAATGCCACCCCTGACACAACGTTCCCATGTCAGCCGTTTTTTTGCATTTTATAATTTTATAATAGAAACAGGTACAGAGGAGGAAAGTGACTTGCCCAAGGGCGCACAGCCTGCTGGGCGGAGCTTGGACTCAAAGCCAGGACAAGGCCCTGTGAGTGGACTGGACAGCGCTGGGCTTTGCGAACGAGCCTGAGTGGTCGGAATAGCAGCATCTAGAAAATAGGATGGAGATGCCGCCTTTCTTCCACGGGGCGGGATGCCCCAGCAGTGTCCCAGGGCGCAGAACCGGTGGTGGATGTATTTTTGGGTCCCGATGTGAAGCCAAGCTACCGCGAGGCCTGCACTTTTGGGGGGCTGCGAACGCCCCTCTCCCGCGCGCCCCGCGGAGAAGGGAAGCCGCTCCGCCACCACGTGATGCGCCTGCCCGGGGGGTTGAGGGGGGCCTGCGCGCAGCCCGGCGAGGCCCCGCCTCTCGAGCCGCCGCGCGCCCGTAGCGCGCAAATGTCCCGGGTCGGGTTGGAGAAGGGGAAAGCGGGGGAGGGGAGCGCGGCGCGGGGGACCGGCCCGTACGTCGCCGCGTCCCTTCCTCCCGCCTCTTCGCCAGGCCCTGTGTCTCCTCGTCGCGGTTCCGCCCCCTCGTCCCGGCGCCCCAGCCAATGGCGAGGCTGCGCGAGCCTCTCCGGCCGGGGGCGGGGCGTGCGCGCGGGGCCTGGCGCGCCTGCGCCCTGCCGCCCGCCCCTCGCCGAGAGGAGGAGGAGGTGGAGGAGGAGGCGTCTCGGGGAGAGCGAGCATCGAGCCGGAGCGCCAAGCGTGAGTGAGGGAGCCCACCCGCCCGCCTGCCCGCCGCCGCCTCCCCTCCGTAAGCAAGAGCCCGGGTCGCGGACCGGCACGCTGCCCCAGCCCCTCCCCTCGTCTCCAGGCCGCGAGGGCAGCGCGCGCGATCCATGGAGAGGGCGAGTTAGCGAGCGCCGGGATGATGCGGCCGGACCGATCGAGAGCCCGCGCGTGTGGCGTGAGGGGAAGCCGCTGCCCGCCCCCTTCGCCTTCCCTTCTCTCCCCCTCCCCGCTCCCCCCCCGACCGCGGAGCTTCATTTTGTCGGCGCCTGCGGTCAAAGACAATAAAAAGGAGCTCAACTCCAACCACGACGGGTCCGATGAGACCTCAGGTGATGAGCAGGCGAGGCAGGGGCCGGCCCGCGCCGCCATCTTCGCCGCCCGCCCGGCCCGAAGGCCGCCGGCGGGGCCCGGGGGGCGCTGGGCGGACGGGCCGGCGCGCGCCTCGGCGCCCTTTTTTTTGTGCGAAGTGGGGTCGAATCGGTGGCGCTGCGACGGTGAACTGAACGGCGAGGCGGGGGCGTTTGCGGCCTGCTCGGCGCGGGCGGAGGAGACCCCCCCTTCCTCTCCCCCCTCCCTCGCTCTCCTCCCCCTCCCTCCCTCCCGAGAAGCCTCTCTTTATTGTGCTCCGCCATGATGCCTCGCTCCCATCATACCGCCGCTACCGTCACATGGTGCGGCCGGACGCGGCCCCGCGCCCGGGCCTCCGCGCAACTCCCCCGTCGCGCCCGGCCCGCGGGCGGCGGCCCCGGACCCCTACCCAGAGGCCGGGCCCGGCGCGGCCCTCTGCCTGGAGCTGGGGCGGGGTGGGGGCGCCTGGAAGCACGCGGCCGGCCGCGCACTGGGCCCCGGGCCGCCGGGGAGGATGCTCCGACCCGCCCCGGGTCCTCCCCACATGGGGCGGCTACCACATCACGGCCTCTCGCTGGGAAACCTGGCAAGACAGCCAGGTTGTCGGCGGGTCTTTACAATGGCTCTGGAAAAACCTAGCCTTTGCCGTAAACGCTTTCTCAACAGGGGGGATGCATAACCAGAGATGGTTACCGGAAAATGA
>NW_011918755.1:0-3039 GCF_000151845.1 Pteropus vampyrus | reverse complement strand
TCATTCCTGATCCTAGGGGAACGATTTTAACTTTTCACCATTGAGTATGATGTGAAGGCGTGGTCATATCATATTGGCTTTTACTATGACGAGGAACACTCTTTCTATATCCAACTTGTTGAGTGTTTTTTATCATAAAGGATATTATATTTTATCAAATTCTTTTTCTGCGTCTCTTGAAGTCGTTTTTTTTTTAATCTTTCATTCAAATTTATTGATTTGCATATGTCAAATCATCCTTGCTTTCCAGGAAGAAATCCCACTTGCTCATGGTGAATGATCTTTTTAATGTGCTGTTGGATTTGGTTTGATGATATCTTGTTGAGAATTTTTTCATATGTATTCTTCAGGAATACTGGTCTGTAATTTTTTTGTAGCGTCTATCTGGCTTTGGTATCAGGGTAATGCTGGCCTCATAAAATGAATCTGGCAGTGTTCCGTCCTCTGCTATTTTATGGAAGAGTTTGAGAAAGATTGGCATTAATTCTTCTTTAAATGTATGGTGGAATTTGCCTGTGAAACCAATTGGTACTGTGCGTTTCTTTCTTGAGTGGTTCTGATTACCGATCCAATCTCTGTACCCATTAGTGTTGTGATTTTCTATTTCTTCATAATTCAGTCTTTATATGTTCCAAGTAGGTTGTGTATTTTTAGGAATTTATCCACTTCTTCTAGGCTATCCAGGTCCTTGGCCTATAATTCTGCATGGTGGTCTCCCATAATAGTTGTATTTCTGTGGTATCAGTTGCATAGGAGGAAATAAGAACCGAGTTCAAATTCAAACTCCCTTAATATTTATGTGATGTCTGAAAGTGAGACACGTTCCTAAGTCTTAGTTTACCCATCTATAAAGAGGAAATAACATTACCTGGTAAGAGTTAAAAGAGATAATTTACACGCCTAATTCAAAGTGCTCCGTAAAACGCGTTTACATTTTACTAGCTTTTCAAACTAATTCCTTACAACCACTTTCAAAAATCTGTTTTAAGCTGAATTTTTGACCCATTTTGCCCTTTCTTCTATAATCATGTGAAAGTCTTTCTCTAAATCTCTTTATTCCACGAGTCCTCATATATAACCTCAAGGCCAAACAATCAAAGAATACAAAGTAAAATCCACCTGCGTATAGGTGGTCAGTAAAGCCACGAGACCCAACACGGGTCACCAGCGAATGAGCACAGGTAAGGCCGGGAGGACTGAGGACCGCGGTAGGGGACCGTAACGTTCACAGGTCGGAGAGATGAGGAGGGGCAAGCGGAACAGGGACGGGGGCGGTGGCGCCCTGCAAGCTAAGAGATGCAAGTGATTCGAGGAGGAGAAAGTGACTGTGACAAAGCGGCTGAGGAGGTGAGTACAGCGAGGACTGAGAAGAGATGGACAGCTTTGCAGAAGCGGACGCTACTGGTGACTCCGGGCGAGAGAGTCAGTGCCCGCTCAGTACGGGACTGGGCGGTGGTTAAAGCCGGGGGTGGAATCGAGCGGGCCGTTTTTTGAAACATGGGAGAAAGCCTATGTGCAGATACGGATGATCTAGGGAATCCTTCTAAGAATGCCGAGCAGAGACCCGTGAACTTCCCTGGCACCTCGGGATGACAGAAGCAGCAGGAGGGAGCCAAAGTGCAAGTCATCTCCTGAGGCCGGCCACGGTCGGCTCCCGAGACGCTGTGGCTTGGGTTGCGGTGGGTGATTAAGATTCCCACACAATTAATCAGACGCACTGGCTGCAGAGCCGCGACAGGCGACGCAATGCTCGTCTGCAGCTATTACTTCTGCAGCTGTGTCTGAGACGACGCAGACAGGCCCGCATTTCTCCTGCCCGGGGGTCACACATGTTACTCCAGTGGGGGGCGCGTGGTGTACAGTGGGTATACGTAACGTGTATATGTGTGGTGTATAGTAAGAATACGCGACGTATGTATACGTGCTACACAGTATATATGCATACTGTATATATGGTATATATATATGGTATATAGTGATATACGTGTATATACAGCTATAATGTACTATAGCAATGTGCAATGTCATTTACAAAGCTGCCTGTATAGACACACACTACACATATATAACACCATTATGGTAACGTAGAATGGCCTTCAGTTACAGTATACCTATATACATATGTGTGCACACACACACACACACGTACAGACATGTAATTGGTGCTACATATGGGACACTGCTGTACGTACGGCATAACTAATTGAAAACTCCCAAGTTCCTTTCCAGGTTAATAGTCCTTGAGCTTATCGCACTACATAAAACAAATAGGCTGCTTATTAGAATGACAGATGATGATGTACGCTCCCTGGGGAACGGCAGGACAGCGGAGTCACAGGGTGGGGAGGGCCAGGGCGCGCCCGGCCGGCCGCGGTCGCAGTGCGAATCGGCAGGAGCAGAAAGGGCGCCAGGAGCTCGCAGAAGGGGCGCGTCCGATACGTTCACGAGGACCAGGGAAGGTTTGGGACGCGTGGACACCAGGGACGTGGTGCGGTTCGCTCTGCCCGCTCACAACGACCTTTCCTCAGCGAGCTGCCATCCTGCTTTCTGCACCGGGGCCGACAGTCGCATGTCCCCTACTCACATTCCTTGTTGATTTTCAGCGTAACTTAAAAAGACTTGTGTTGGCCTGGGCACTGTGCGTTTGTGGCTTCTTAGAGCCAAATGTGAATTATCGAGGCACAGTATAAATAAGTTATATAGTCACAGCGCCTCATTTATATAGTATTGCACACAATCACAAGAATTCAGTATTATGTCAAAGTCACTGTAACCTGACAAACTCCGGAAAATTATCATCGGCCTATATCGAAAAATTCACGAAATTATTGATGTGTGGCCAACACAGTTCAGGCAATTTGCATCTACTCACGCCAGTTAAGTCTCACGACTGCTTTGAAGTAAGCATCGCTGCACTGTCACCGTGGTTAGGGACAGATGATGACAAGTTTGATAACGAGGCATGGTGGTCGGTAAATCAGAGAAGGCGGTACCTCCGTGACTGAACACAGTGACACAGTGAGGGGTGCCTGGGGGAGG
>NW_011918754.1:0-34240 GCF_000151845.1 Pteropus vampyrus | reverse complement strand
AATAGACTGGAGATTCTGTTGAGGTTGAAGGACAGTCAAAAGGAGAAAGCTGGCAAAAGAGCAGTTGGTGGTCATAGAGAGGGATGTGTGAAAATGAGATTATGGAGTGGCTGCCATAATTGATATGATAGGCCTAGGGTATAGCCATGTGAGTGGGTCAAGAACAGTGCCATAGAGGAGAAATGTTCAAAGAACTGATGAAGCCCGTACAGGAGAATGATCATTTTTGAGCTCACCACGAATTAAGACAGGACTACTACCACTGAGAATGGCCATGTTCCACAAGCTAAAATCTTTGAGAAATAAGAGGGATAAAACTGAAGGTCAGTAGATGACAGCAACGGTGAAGACTAGTCAGTGACAAACTGTCAAAAGCTGGAAATTTTCAGGGAGGTGGGAGAGGAATGGTCTAAAGGCAAACGATGAGAAGTAAAGAATAAATTTATCCAAACTTCGGGCTCTATGGTACAATGGTAGCAGGAGAAGAAATCATCTGCTCCTCCTGAGTGGGCTGTTGGGGACACAGAGTCCTCAGGGAAGAGCCTGGTTTCTGTTAGGTGAAGACAATGAAGGGAAGAGCACAGCCAGGGAAGAAATTGAGGATATAGAGGATCATGGAGGGTGCAGTGCATTTTACGAGTAGGGGAGGGGTATGAGAAGTGAACTATAGAGGGGATGTGGTCACAGCCTTACGGAGGTTAGAATGTGGGAGTTGACGGGTGCCACGGGGGTCTTGGGGTTCTTGTGATAACCGGCACGAACGGGGACAATCATCATCATTGGAGGAGTTCTGATGGATTCAAGGCAGATAGGGGTGACAGGACTTTGAAGTTTGGGCTTGGGAGTGGGTGGGTGGATAACTGGGGCGTCGTGTTGAACCCCAGTGATGTGGAAGTTCAGTCCTAGAGCTGGAGTACTGGTCCGTACAATGCTCCATACTGCTCCTGGAAACAGAGATCACATAAATCTGTAGTGATAGAAAAAGGTGCTAGAAACTACACTTCACGTTCAGGGTAGGATTATCCCTGGGGAAGTGGGAAGGCGAATGGCCATGGGGAGAGGGTCAAGGATGCCTCAAGTTTTCTGTAATGTTTTTATTCCTAAAAAATAAAAAAAAAAGAAAAAAAGAAAAAAGAAAGAAAGAAAAAGAAAAAAGGAAAAGGAAATATATCCAAATGTCAGCAACATTCAAACCTGGGTGGTGGAAACCCTGGCGTTTATTAAATTTAATGCCCGGGACATTATAGGTACTTAATGGATACTATTCGTCGAATGAGTGTGCCTTTCTCTTTTAAAAGTTTCTCCAACAAAAATGTTTTCCTACACATCAAGATAGAGGGTGCTTATGCTTATAAAGTTTCCATTTAGACTGATACTTATTAAAAGCAGGTGGTAATGACCTAGGAAATGTAAATGTTGCCAAAGTGCTGAGCTGTTTCCTAAATTGCAGCAATAATTTGGTCCATAGAAAGTAGATTTGATGAGGGTACGCCAGGCATTTATAATTTGATTAAATAGTAAAGTATAAACCTACCCAGTCCTGCAAGGTAGTCAGTAGCTACATTCGGGTATTCAGCACTTCAAATGTGACTAGTCCAAATTGACATGCGTGGTGTCAAATGCACGACAACTTTCAAAGACTTAGTAGAAAAGAATGCAAATATGTTATAATTTTCATATTGATAATCTGTTTAAATACTAGTATATTTTGTCTAATGAGTTAAATAAAATAAATTAATGACATTTAAAAACAGTTTCTCCAACACACATACACAACTCTCAAATTAACACAATGTGCTACAAGAGCATAGAAAAGAGAATGGAGAGAGGTGGCGAAGGCTTGAGAAATCCCGTGGAGAGAGTGATTCTTGATCTATGTAGCACTCTACCGCCATACACGAGCCATACGGAAAACATGGGGTGCAAACTAGAGACATAGTCCTATCTCAATTTTACCTTAATGCTCTGAGGTTTGGGGAGAGTATCCAGAAAATGACCTTGAGGATTTAGTCCTTTCAGGTAACTACTGGATCCTCACTTTTCTCCCCTAACATAGACGCTGGGTGGTGCTGCTGTCCCAAAATTCTGCTCTATCATGGATTTATTACTTCACTCTACAGACAGGTATTTATCCAGTGTCTCCTGTGGGCCAAGCAAAGTGCTAGAGATCGGGATATAAAGATGAATAGCCTCAGTAGATTCTCCTCTGATTACCCTAAGCTGACTACCACCATTTTCAGTGGGTGAGAAAATGGAAAATGTGACTTCTACATAGGAGAGCATCACTGTCACAGAAATGTCCCGCACTGGGGCTGAATGATCCTGTACCACCTACCCTCTTCATGACCACCCCTCCTCCGTGACCTGTCCAAGGATTGGGGAAAACAACACTAAGCATCACTTCCAAACCAACTGTTTGGTCGTCGTAGCATCCTCAGGCTCCTATGGCTGTAAAAAGCCAAGAGCCTGACTAGGGCTCCTTCGGCTTGGATCTCGGAGTTCCGGACGTTCAAAGCTAACTGGGCAAGAAGTGTCTGCTTATTGTAGAGGCCCCTGTTATCGTGGAGGAGTGCGTATACTTGGGAAAAAGGTAAGGGGAGCGTCCTGAAGAAAGGAGCAGGAGATGCAGGGGAGGCTTGACGGCGATCCATCCCTGGGCGAATCAGAGAGGGCTTGGGCCGGGTCTGGGGAGGCGGGTCGGGTATAACGTCATCAAAAGCCCGTTGTAGGGGTGGAGGTCCTGAGTAGAGGGGAGGCACACTCGGGCCTGCAAAGCTAAAGCGGAGGGAGGGGCAAGGAAGCGGGCGTGGGATCCCTCCGCGGATCGGAGAGGGCTGGGGCGGGGTCACGGGCGGGGTCACGGGCGGGGTCTGCTCCGCGGTTTAATACTGCAGGGTCCTGCGCGGAAAGGCTAATCTTGGCCGGCGTGCGAAGCGGTCCGACTTCCCTGTCTGCTTTTCCCCGGACTTCATCAAGCCTTCGGGTGGGGACGTGCGGTTCCGCGGGAGCCAGAGGAATGGAGGCAGGAGGGCGCGGCGGACGCGGGGCGGGGGCTGTCTGGCCTTCGGGACCTGGGGAGGCCGGGTTGGGACTGGCGTTTTGGATCTGCACCTCCTGGCGAGTCCGCGCGCGCCTTTGTCTTCCACGGCGCCGCCACCTTCGCGCGATGCCGAATCCTCCCGAGTTGGGCCGGACGACCCGAGGGGGCGGCCCCCAGAGCGGCCAGTCCGCTGTGGCTGCGGGTCCGAGGCTTCGAAGAAGAGGAGTTTGGGCACCGTCCGGAATGGGCCCTCGGGGGCTGGCCCTTCGCCCTCTCCCCGCCCGTGGCGGACAGGTGAGGCTGGGCGCCCGCCGACGATGGTAGTTATTTAAAAACGTGTAAGCAAACTGCTGCCAACAAACCGGCCTGTGCGCCCAGCCCTATTATTTATTCGTTTCCCCACCTCTGGAGATTGGCGTCGGATCGCTGGTCAAGGGCGGGACTCAGGGTGACCTCCACGGAAGGGAGGCATATTCGGGACTTCTGGCTACTTCGGGCCTCGCCATTCTACTCTGGCCACTGGACGTGCACTGCCCCCACCAGGCCGGGGTCAGACACACGCTTGAGAGTTCTGCTTCCCGGTCTCTAGAGTCTCCTATTGTCTCTTCGCGACAAACCCGGAATGGTCACAGGGCACCTCATCTCCTAGCCTCTCCCATTGCAGAGGACACGTGGTGAAATAAAAATCAACTCCCTTTGGTTTATCCCATTCTGCCGAAGTCCCTGGTTTGATCCTAATTGCCTGTATCTTCTCACAACGTTTACAAACCAGTGCCATCAGGAGCTCTTATGAGACGTGTTATTACTTACGACTGGATTAAATTTCTCCCTCTCTTATTGTAGCTCCTTAATCTGCTGTTTGGGGCCAGATAAACTGTTGAGAACTAGTCCAACTTATGCTACCATTTTTTGTGTGTGCTGCTCCCCAAGAAAAATGCCCCCCAAAGTGGTCGAATACAAAGTGAAGGTGCTTAAATAATGCTATCTCCAGTCTCGAAAATCGTTAGCTAGTCTTGTGCTTCTATCGCCTCCATTTGACCTTTCCTGTGATTTTAAGAGTCGGACATACTGACTGGGTTTTAGAGCATCTCGGTTTCTAGTGTATCCCAGACATGGATCCAATGACATGGATCTGCCTATCAGAAATGGGGTAATGATGTGGAGTTCAAAATATTCTAATAAACACATGACTTTTTTTTAAGACGTGTGCTGTTTTTGTTGTTGTCGTTGTTGAAAACCTGCAAGTAAAATGCTTATTGACAGTAAATGTGAGAATTTTTGGCTGTGATCCCTTAATATGACAATAGTTCTGCCGGTTAAGTTCTCAATTTTTTTTTCAGTCTTTCTTTCAGTCAAGATGAGCGATAAGCCAGACTTGTCCGAAGTGGAGAAGTTTGACAGGTCAAAACTGAAAAAAACTAATACTGAAGAAAAAAATACCCTCCCCTCAAAGGAAAGTAAGTCATGGGATGGGTGGGGGGCACGGGAATGGTTTCTATTGAAGAAAAACAATGGTGAACTTCCATAGGCTCAGTAAATAAACTCTTCCTAGTAATTTTTGCCACAAAGTAAGAAATAATTACAGTACCATTATATTTAATGCCACAGTTAAAAATATCAAAGAGCTGTCTTCTTGGGTTATATATGTGGTTCTCACATGATAGACCTGAGAAGTAATGCGGTAATTTAAAAAAAAAAAACTAATTTCTTGTTTGAAAATTACTAAAACTCATATTATAACCAACCTTGGAATATTGGATTAGCACTACAAAAATCTTAGTCTTGTCCACTTTATGGTTATTTGTAATTTTCTGCATCTAGCAATCTGGGTCCATGATTTCATTCCTAAAGAACCACACAAACTGCAGTTTTGGCTTTCTCTACCCGATGACAAGATAAGGCAGAGAGCAAGTTTAGATCTGGGGTGCACTCAAGGCTCCCAGACTCAAGGGATTAGTTTCGCCCTTGGGAGTTACAGCCTCATGGAGAAACTCCACACATATTCACAGAACTGACGGGCGCTTTTTGTCATGTCAGCGTTACTTGAGAGTTCCAAAGTTAGTCAAAGTTGTCTGAAATACAACTTCCTAATTACATAGTGATGGCTAAATCTGAGGAAAATGCTTCACTTGCTCCTCAGTCTCAGAATGATCTATGGAAACACTGGTAATAGCATAAATCTACCTCTCAAACGGGGGAAAAGCTCAGGTGGTTAAATCGTGAGTGCACGCGCGCGCGCGCGCGCACACACACACACACACACACACACACACACACACACACACACACACACACACACACACACACACACACACACACCTGACTGAGGATTTGTGCTTAGTACTTTGGCATTCTAAATTTAAAGCAGGTATGGCAGTCTTCGATGACTTGGCAAAGAGCTCCTTTGTAAGAAACTGAACTTGGGAAAATGCCCTCAATGATTTTTTTGTGTGTTTGCTTCCCCCCCCACCCCCCCCACCCCCAGCTATCCAGCAGGAAAAAGAGTGTGTTCAAACATCGTAAAATGAGAATCTTCTCCCAAGAGCAAATTTCAACATTGCCTGAGTATCTTGGCTTAGCGCTTGTTTTGTTTTGGTTTTTTTATTTGTTTGTTTGTTTTTGTAAACCTTTGTGTTGTAGAGATTTTAAGCATCTTCTGATGTTTTCTCGCCTATACTCCCTGGCTAAGATGTCAGAGATAGCCAGCGTTCCCTTACATATATTTTAAAATTTTCCGTTGGTTCATAAATTCCAGCTGGCAGATACTGTTGATAATCTCACCACTGGTGACCTCTGTGTTTGTAGTCCTTGCATCCTCTGTAGGGTAAGCCACTTTTAACTTTCTACAATGGATGCCTCCATTGCTCCATAATCTTCATGAAGTTCCATGCTTTTGCAACTTCTCATGGTTTATTTTCATTTCTAATGTAGCAGTAAAATAATAAATATAATCATTATGTTAAGGCTCCTGTGGTTCATTCTTGGTGATCTTCTAAGGAAGTAAACAGGGGTACTATTTTCAGCCAAAACAAACAAACAAACAAACACACACAAACAAACAGACACAGGAAAGCTGCTTTAGCAGATTCATCACATGGAAAAGGCACTTTTCTGTCTAGATCAAATGGTCCCTGATTGAGAATGCTAGGTGATTTTCTGTAGAGTTGGAATCATAGAATTTGAGAAACCTTTGGGAGAAGAGGTTATGTGGGCTAGCCCTCTTATCTCAGAAACGAAGAAAAGAAAACTCAGATATGAAGTGATCTAAGGTGAATGAGGGCTGGAATTTTAGCTAAATTCTTGGTTTCTGGAAAGTGTTTTCCACTTAATGGGAGGAGACACCCAAGGTTGGGGTTGGATAGGGAGCGGAGTAGGAGGCACTTGCTAACACATACTGTGCTGAACACTTCACATTTTCTATTGAGTATAAACTTAGATATCTAATACCTCCTAATAACCCGCAGCACTGAACCTCTTGGTCTAGTTCTTGTCCTGAACAGAATTTACTGTCTTATGAACCACGTATTTTTGGTGTTCGTGGTGAACGTAAATGCTATGGACTGAATTATCTCCCCCCCACAAAAAAAAAATTTCTTATGTTAAAACTCTTACCCCCTAATGTGACTCGATCTGGAGATAGGGTATTTAGGAGGTAATTAAGATTAATTGAGGTCCTAAAGGTGGGACCCTAATCTGATAGGACTGTGTCCTTAAAAGAGGAAGAAGAGCCACCAGAGATATCTCTCACTCTACCCCTACCCTCCCACCACCCCCGCCATCTGAAGACATAATAAAAAAGGTGGTGATCTGCAAGCCAGAAAGAGTTCTCACCAGAAATTGACCTTGCTGGTCCTTGATCTGGGACTTCTATCCTCCAGAACCATGGGAAAATAAATTACTATTGTTTGAGCCACCCACTCTATGGTATTTTGTTATAGCAATCTGAGCAGGCTAATACAATAAGGAATACTCATAAATAGATGAGTCCCGATCCCTGCCCTAAACAGTACTTTCATCACTTGAAATTTATAAGAGCCAATCACCTATAATCCCACCAATTAGACATGTTAGCCTTTGAGTGTATAACCATCTAGACTGGTCTATTAATATTCATATGTTTTCCTACAGGAAGGGATTATGCTGTCCGTGTCTATTCGCAATCTCAAGTATTATCTCGCCACCCACTTCTCTAAGGGCCGCCATCCTTAAATAATTACTGGGTTGACAGGAAGCGGAAGCTGCTTTCTCTGAAATAGCATAAACTTCCATAAGCAAAGTATTAGGTAGGGCAACTGATCAAATGTCAATGAGGTGACACAATCACAAGGCTTAGTGTAGCCAGATTTGAGACTTGGAAGTAACCATGTTAGTCACCAATACCTTACTTCTTGCCTGGAACAATTATCCAGTAGAGTCACTCAGTCCCTTGCTGTGACAAGCTGCTTATACTGTGCCCAAACCTGCCCCACCTCCGCACCTTCTATCCAATAGTCCTAGGACTGTACACTGGAGACCCACACAGCCTAGTTAATCCCTGCTCCAGTATTTGAAGTCAGCTGTTTTGTGCCTGCCTCTATACCTCCAAGTCTTCGCCTGATGACACTTCCCAGATCCTTTGGATCCAGGTTATATGCATGGTGAACAATCTTGGTTGCTGAAGTGCTCAAGTTTGCTCATGATCAGATCTCTTTGCATCCTGATGCCGTCATCCTACACATTTGCTTTCCTTTCAAGATTGCCATTTGCAAATTTGAGAGAGATAACGGTACATCTACGATAGACTCAGCAAGCTCTGCATTTGCACACTAATCCAGCAGAAAATTAGGCTCATTTCAAAGGGCCTAAAGAAAAGAATGAACATTGTCAGGAGAGCTAGGGTTGGGTAATAACTACCGCTGTTCAGTTACATCTGGTAACCATTCTTTTCATTAGCATATGGGTTCCATCCTGAGCCGTGTAAGTGTTAAGCTGAGTCGGAGCAGATGAGAGGTACATGGTGGCAGGTGAAAGACACCTGTAGCTGCTAAGTAAGTACTCTATACCGATAGGAGGTGGGAAAAATTATTGCTCACCTAAAGCAGTTTTACTCAGCATTTCTTAAATATATAAGGAGGAGTGACTCTTCTAGTCACTATATTGACTTACCTGTTTAGCTAAAAGAATATTTTCCCCACGATAAGCCCACTATTAGCAGGGATTGAGATTTAGGGTCCCCAGAGAAACAACGGACCAAAAAAAAAAAATACCACACGAATTTTCTCCTCAGTCTCCAAGGATGAACACCCAAGAAGGCACTTATTGGTTCGCCCCTGGTCACCTGTTCCCACGTTGAGCTAATGGCTATGGCTCAGGGTCTGCAGGTCCAGTGGAGGGCGGGGCTTAGGCTGCTTTGATTGGACACTCCCATTCATCCAATGATGCATATTTTCAAGTTATTTTAAAACACAAAAGAGCATAGACCAGAAAAGTATAGATGCCAATAAATCTGAACGAGTTAGACTAGTTACTTCAGTTTCTAGGAAGCCTGAAAAAAAAAAAAAACAATTTCGTGAACTTTTTGAGTTAGCGATTTCTGGACTGTGTTTAGGTATTCATTTTTCATTTAAATGAATTCCATTATAGGGGTCACATTGAAAAAAGTTTGTATGAGGTATTTGTTTGTAAATAATGCTCCCCACCCCAGTTTGATGTTTCTCATTTGTTATTTACAGCGATAAAGCTGTTGCCCTTACTTAGTCTTTTCTGTAATGTGACACAAGATTTATTTAATAGTATTTCTAGTAGGACTTTTGTGTCCTTATTTATAAATGAGACTGATCAGAAATCTGTTTAGCATGCTTTCTTTGTTAGGTTTTATCATCATACTATATTTTCCTGAAATGAAAAAGAGCTTTTTCCCTTCGTTATCTGAAAGGCACTATTAGATTTGCATTAGAATGTATCTGTTCCTCGAAGGTCTGACCAGTTACACCATTCGAAGCCTGGCCGTTTAGGATGATAGTTCCTTGAGGACTTCCGTTTCTTCAATTCTTGATCCTTAAGGCCTTGTTTGGTTCAATTTTATAATTTGTTTGGTTCTATAATATGGTTCAATTTCTATGCTGTTTTACATTTATACATATAGAAATATCTTTGCACGTATTATCAAAGAATATTAAAAGGGTTATGCTTTTATTTATGTTTTATTTATTTTTTGAACGCCTACAGCACCTGGTATTCCTAGGTGGTCTCCATTCCAAGTACGAACCAGGCCTGACCCTGCTTAGCTTCTGAGATCAGACGGGATTGGGCACATTCAGGGTGGCGTGGCCATAGACAAAAGGATTATGCTTTTAATTAAAAAATATTTCTCATCTTATTGAAATCTTTTCTCTCCCTAAGAAAGTTTCTTAGACAATTAGACTAATATACATATATTTCACACAATAGCTATTATATATATTTATCAGTTCTAGCATTTGACATATTTTTTAGGATCCAAATATTGTTAAGGAAACAATTTTAAACTCGATACATGTTTAAGAACTTCAAAATATTTGTACAAGTACTCCCATTTCTGTTTGTGTTCTGATTTTGGAGACTGTAATTTTGCTATTTCTCCTTTTCACAAATCACTGAGGTTTTTGATCAGAACTGGAGATGCTGGTTAGTCAGCAAGGTCCCTTGATCTCCAGGAGCGCTCTACCGACCATGTCAGAGAATTCCTGCTTAAACCATGGTGGCTTAGCTCAGGACGACAGTAGATTCTGGATTAGAGGAAAGGGGCCCAAAGTGGTCAGAACCATTCTGACGGCAGTCAGAAATTGGGTTATGAAGGTCAGACTCTCTCAAGGAGCCCAAACGGAAATTTCTACAATTCGAGTGCTTTTGGTGAAGTCTTTTCAAAGTCCCCCTGTTGGAGCACCGCCAGCTAACCTTGTCAGGTGGCCTTTGGCCCTACGTAGCATGTTTCAAACGGTTAGCGGTCGAGGGGTGCCCACGCTGACTGGTGGATGTGATGCCAACCAGGAGCCTATCCAATCACGTGTGACTAAGTCACGTGTGACTCTAGTGACAGGCGCCCTGGATTGCATTTTAGCTAATCAGATGTGGAGACTGCCCATGACATCAAGGAATGCAGCGACTATAAATTGGCCACCGCGCGCGCGTCAGCAGCCGCTATTGTCTTTCTTCACAAGCTGTGGGGGAGTGGCCTCCGACATGCCTGCGCCTGCCTCTGAGGCTTCTGAGGGATTGCTGGGCACGCAGAAGCCCACGGAAGCACCCCCGAAGGCCCCTGACCAGAAGACGCCAAGGCGCCCGCGCCGCCGCTGCTCCGACACTTTCACCACCTATTTCCCCCGGGTTCTGAAGAACGTTCACCAGGGCCCGAGCCTGTCGCGGGAGGCCGTGAGCGTCATGGATTCGTTCGTGGAGGACATCTTCCAGCGCATCGCCGAAGAGGCCTCGCGCCTGGCCCTCTCCAACCAGCGCGCCACCATGACCTCCAGAGACATCCAGACGGCCGTGAGGCTGCCCCTGCCCGGGGAGATGGGCAAGCACGCCTTGTCCGAGGCCACCAAGGCCGTCCTCCGGTACAGAAGCTGCTCGTGAGCTTCCTCGGCACCACCATGAGCATCGCAACCCAAAGGCTCTTCTCAGAGCCGCCTTACTTGTCACGAAAAGACCCGTGGCTCTAAAAGACGAATCTACTCTCGTGTTTGATCCTGTGTGGCTTTCTGCCGACGTCTAAAGCCCTGTTTCCACGGGCAAAACATTCTCAACTCTACTGTAATATAGAGTGTAGTTTATTCCATGGAAAATCGTGGGTTTTCCTTAACCACGTTGCATTTCATGGCTTTCCTAAACAGTCATTCCCATTACTCTTTTCCCTAGGTCAGTCTTTTGGAGGATATTTTGCTGATGATGACATTTACCTTTTTCACTCATTCCCTCACGAGTGTATGGTGGAATTTTCCAGAAGTTCATTATGTCTGATACGACAACAGATAAAGTGCAGAAGCAGTTACAAGAATCCATCCGTCTTCTGACAGGTCGGATAGTAAGGAGATTTTCAAATATCCGAAACAATGTCAATCTCCTCTCTACGTCTTTTGAAAGGAATATTTATCGTATGAATTCGTAAATTATATTAACATGATCTAATGGTTTTTTAGGTATATTTTAATGCCGTTTTATTAATGCTCGTACCGGACTTGATCTCTGAATTTAAAAGTGTGGGGAAAAACAATGCACTAAAATGTCGTAATGGATTATTTTTATTAAATTGACTTCTCACGTAATATGATATGTATGAGAACAGCGTGGAAGAATCACTTCAGAAGAAAACATGTGTAATATGCGTAAACATTGGGTTATGTAACAGAAAAATTAGCATGATAGAAATTAAGTGATTTAGTGAAGTGCACTTTTTTCAAACTGGTCCACTTGTTTTTCTGAAAAGGCACATGGCTCAGTAAATAGCCTTCAGCTTTCAAAATTTTGTTTGGGCGTATATGATGATTTCTAGGAACCACAAAGCAGGATCTACTTGCACTTGATTTCACGGTAGAATTTCTAGGTGCATTGTGCAGCTAGCTCACTTAAAAAATGTTTCGTAAGATTTTTCTAATATTCCAGAATAATAAAAAATAATAATCCTGGTGAGGAGACTTATTTGTCCTAAATCCTGTCTCTCTTGATATCAAAGAGAGGTCTGGAGGTAAAATTGCCCCCCCACCCCTGCCCTTAATGATTTCGATTCTTTTTGTAGCTATTTCTGGTATCCAGACCTGCCCACGTTTGTCTCTAGAGCAAGTGGCGTTGCCCTTCCAAAGTCCATATGCCTGAAGCTTTAGAAGGTCAAACCTCAAAACGTCAGAGTTTGGAATAAGGAAAGGCTTATTGATCGAGAAGCTGACAACTGAGAAGATGGGAACCCTAGTGGTACCTCAAATCCATCTTAAGAGAATACAGAGATGGGGCTTTTTTTATGTCAAGGGAAGGAGAAATGGGAGGGGCAAGAGGTAACTGATCACCAAAGATACCTGGGCGCCAGGAGGGGTCCGAGAAGATTGTGCTAGTTGATGTGAGTCCGGTCACGATGTTCCTACAAAACTTTGATAAACGATACATACTTCCCTTATCTCCTCAAGCAGCAAACAGAATTCCTCTAACGATTAGCATGTCTATATGCAAGGCTAAGCAGAAGCTGTCAGCCTGAAGGTCGTAGGAACAAAGCAGGCTTGAACAAGGTAAAGTCATAGAGACCGAGTATTTCACTCTGTTACAGTGGTGCTCTGTCAAAAGTGGAATACTCTGTGTGGGAATCTTTTCTGGCAGAATCTTAACCTTTCTTTTGCTGAGCTCACAAAAAGCTTTGGTTTTTTTTTTTTTTTTTTTGTAGCTTATCCAGTTTTTGTCTCATCGTTTGGCCGAGAGTGATCTCTTTAAAGGTTTTTACATTTAAATTGAAAGGGGCATTTTACCTTATTATAAATCTTTAAATGAAACCCTTAACAACGATCGTGATAAAACATTGGCCTTTAAAGCAAATCATAATATATTTCAAATATTGAAATCCCACGATATGCTCTCTCTTCAAAGAGCGTGAAGCTAGCAATCAATTTAAAAAGAAAATGATTAGAATATTGTCAACTTCGACAAATTCAGCAATATATTTTTAGAAAAATTACACAGGTAAAAAGCCATTGGGTCAAGACGAAAAACAATAAACGTATTACTATATTAACCTTCACCCGAATATTAACATTCCAGTGCCACAGAAAAGAGAAAAATGTTTGTTCTTTTAATTGCTGACTAACCTCTTACATTATGCAAGGAGCCAGACACTATGTGCCCTGGATTCATAGCCTTAACTTACAAGATAAAAAACAAACAAACAAACAAAAACAAGCAAGGAATCAAAAACTAACAAGCAGAGGATCCTACCCGTTTTCCCTCCATCTCCAGACTGAATAGCACAGGAAGGCTGTTATTTGATTCAGCCCTGGTCACTCCACCACACTTTGGACCAATAGCTGTATCTCACTGGCTGCCAGTCCCTCATTAGCCAAGTGGAGACTGGCACTTAAACTGCTCCCATCGGACAATGCCACCACAGTTGAAGGCATAAATGCATGGAATGGAATTACATTTTAAAAAATGAAATATTTTTGACTAGAAAATAATATGTCGGGATAAATCTGAACGAATTAAAATTGAAATTTCCGAGTTTAGTGCACTGAAAAAGTGAAGTCCGTCTTAGAAATTTCATTGATCTATTTTTGTATTATCTTCGTACACCCATTTATGTAAATTTAGATGAGAGTATTATGGGTTGTTAAAAACGTTTAAGAGCATTATGTTGATGTGTAAATTTGCTTCATCGCTTTAGCTATGGCTCTATCTAGAATATTCCACAACACACTCTGAGATAATGAGAATACGAATAGTAAATAAAATTACAAAAATAATTTAGACTTCACAGGATGCAATAATAGCTGACGTAAATATCTAAAATGGACCGTTTAGAAGAGCCATGAAATGCAACGTGGTTAAAGAAAGCCCACGGTTTTCCATGGAACAAACTACACTCTGCATATTAAAGTAGAACTGGTAATGTTTTGTCCACGGAAACAGTGCTCTAAATGTCAGAGGAACGCCACAGGATCAAACACGAGAGTAGATCCCACTTTTAGAGCCACAGGTCTTTTCGTGACAAGTGAGGTGGCTCTGAGAAGAGCCTTTGGGTTGCGATGCTTAGGTGGTGCCGAGGAAGCTCACGTGCGGCTTCTGTACCGGAGGACGGCCTTGTTGGCCTCGGACACGGCGTGCTTGCCAACCTCCCCGGGCAGGAGCAGGCGCACGGCCGTCTGGATCTCTCTGGAGGTCATGGTGGCGCGCTGGGTGGAGAGGGCCAGGCGCGAGGCCTCTTCGGCGATGCACTCGAAGACGTCCTTCACGAACGAATCCATGACGCTCACGGCCTCCCGCGACAGGCTCAGGCCCTGGTGAACGTTCTTCAGAACCCGGGGGAAATAGGTGGCGAAACTGTCGGGGCAGCGGCGGCGCCGGCGCCTCGGCGTCCTCTGCTCAGGGGCCTTCGTAGGTGCCTCCGGGGGCTCCCCCACGCCCGGCGATCCCTCAGAAGCCTCGGAGGCAGGCCCAGGCATGCCGGAGGCAGGCGCTGCCACGGCGGGAGCAGGCGATGCCATGTCAGAGGTAGCTTTCCCGTCGGTTGTGAGGAAAGACAATGGCAGCTGCTGACGGGCGGCAGCCAATTTATAGTCGCTGCGTTCCCGGCTGTCATGGGCAGTCTCCACATCTGATTGGCTAAAATACAATCCAGGGAGCCTATCACTAAATCTCGCCACGTCACACGTGACTGGGTAGGCTCCTGCTTGGCATCACATCCCCACCAATCAGAGTGGGCATCCTTTGACCTCGTAACTGTTTGAAACATGCTACATGGAGGCAAAAGGTCATCTGACAGTGTTAGCTGGCACGATGCTACAAAACGGGAACTCTGAAAAGACTTCGCCAAATGCACTCGAATTGTAGAAATTTCCGGGTTGGCTCCTTGAGAGAGTCTGACCTTCATAACCCAATTCCTGACCGCTAGCAGAATGACCCTGGCCACTTCGGGCCCCTTTCTTCTAATCCAGAATCTACTGTTGTCCTGGGCTAAACCACCACGGTTGAGCAGGAATTCTCTGACATGGCCGGCAGAGTGCTCCTGGAAATCACCGGACCTTGCTGACTAACCAGGAACTCCAGTTTTGATTTAAAAAACAAAACAAAAACCTCAGTTATTTGGGAAAGGGAGAAATAACAAAGCTACGGCCTCCAAACAGAAATGGGAAAACATAAAGATATTGAAAGTACTTAAATATTTACCAAATTTAAAATTGTTTTCTTTACATTCTTTGGGTCCCCAGATGTATGACGCATACTTGAATTGGTAGAAGTTTCTACAATTCAGGTGCTTTTGGCGAAGTCTTAGTTCTAAGTTCCCCGGTTGGGGCATCAGCCGGGCTAACGTTGTCGGATGACCTTTCGCCCTATGGAGCATGTCTCAGAGTCACTGACCGAGGTCCTGTTTAGAGGTCGAGGGGCTCCCACTCTGATTGGAGGACGTGTGATGCCCAGCAGGAGCCTATCCAGTCACGTGCGACATGGCGTGACTTAGTGACAGGCGCCCTGGATTGCATTTTAGCCAATCAGATGTGGAGACTGCCCATGACGTCAGGGAATGCAGCGACTATATAAGTCGGCCGCTGCCTCGCAGCAGCGGCCCCTGTCTTTCCTCACAAGCTGGAGGAAGCGGCCTCTGACATGGCGGATCTTGGCTCTGGGGCTTCGCTAGAGGAATTCCTGCGCATAAAGGAGCCCACGGAAGTCCCCCCGAAGATCCTGGAGCAGAAGCAGCCGAGGAGGCGCCGCCGCCGCCACCGCCGCCGCTCCGACAGTTTCGTCACCTATTTCCCCAGGGTTCTGAAGATTTTTCACCAGGACCTGAGCCTGTCTCAGAAGGCCCTGAGAGTCATGGATTCATTCGTGAAAGACATGTTCCAGCGCATCGCCGAAGAGGCCTCGCGCCTGGCCCGCAAAACCCGGCGCGCCACCATGACCTCCAGAGACATCCAGACGGCCGTGCGCCTGCTCCTGCTCGGGGAGTTGGGCAAGCACGCCGTGTCCGAGGGCACCAAGGCCATCCTCCGGTACGTTTGCTGCAGCTGAGCTACCTGGACACCACCTGAGCATCGCAACCCAAAGGCTCTTTTCAGAGCCGCCCCACTCGTCATGAAAAGAACTGTGGCTCTCGTGTTTGATCCTGTGGCTTTCTGCCGACGTTTAGAGCACTGTTACCATGGACCAAACATCGTCAACTCCACTTTAACGTACAGAGAGTGTAGTTTGTTCCATGGAAAATCATGGATTTTCCTTAACCACGTTGCATGCCATGGCTTTCCCAAACGGTCATTCCCGTTAGGGTTTTTCTCTAGGTCAGTCTTTTGGCGGGTATTTTGCCGATCATGTCATTTACCTGTTTCACTCATTCCCTCACGAGTATATGGTGGAATTTTCCAGAAGTTCGTTATGTCTGATATGACAACGGATGAAGTGCAGAAGCAGATACAAGAATCCATCTGTCTTCTGTCAGGCCGGATAGTAAGGAGACTTTCAAATATCCGAAACAACGTCAATCTCCTCTGCATTTTTAGAAGGAAATATTTATCGTACGAGTCTGTAAATTGCATTAACATGATATAATGGGTGTTTTTTATTGTGATTTTAAAATGAATTTTAAAGTAAATGTATTAAAATTTCTGTTGTATTATTTTGTACAGTGAGTGTATTGGCAGGTGTTACTGACACAACAGCTCTTTGCGTTCCTATTTATTTTTCATGGCGTGAGGTTTCCCGAGACAAAACTGTTCTAGATATTTACTCATTTGCATCGTCAACTCATACATATAATTGACTCCATGGGAAATCGTGGATTTTCCTTAACTATGTTGCATGTCCTCCACTTTCTAAATGACTATCTCTGCTTGTTATTTTTCTACGTCTACCTTTCCAGCAACCTGTAATTTTCCTATTAATTTCATTTACCACTTGTGTTCACGTCGTTCCACGACTGTATTATGGAACTTTTCGGAAATACTTTTTGCGTGATATGCAATAAGGTTAAGGAGCAGCTATATCCACCAATGCACCCCTATTAAACTTTGCCATCATACCGCGCGTGAAGCCTCCGTTTAAGTATGTAAAGGAGGAATGATACGCAGTAGAGAAACAGACTAGTGAAATTTCCAAAATCAAGTCACTTTTGCAATTCCCCGGTTTCCGAAATTATCGAGTACAACGTCGTTGTATGGACATACCCAGTGTGTGGCACCCAGCAGCATATCAACGAGTGTGTGTTGCGTGGCACTACGTGTCAGGTTCAGGATGGCCCTCGTGCCTTGACACTCTTTCCGTTGAAGGGTCCTGTCTGTTTTCCCCTGCTCTGGACTCTGGGCGAGCACGTGACTGCTTTGACCAATGGAACGTGGTGGAAGTGACGTTATGTATGCCGATTACAGAGCTAATCTTTAAAACGACAGGTGCCTTCTGCCTCGTTTCTTGAGACCTCTGAGCCGCCATGTAGGAAGTCTGCCTATCCTGCTGGAGACACCACATGGACAGGCTTTGAGACTCTATGGGGAGAGACCGGGGCCCAGCTGAGCCCAGCCCTCCAACCAGCTCCTCCAAGGCAACAGGTATGTGCATGCGACTTGACTCGAAACTTTCAGAGTAGCTTAGGAGTGACCCTGATCGGGTGCACCCCCTCTTTCTTTAATATTAAGGGCCACTTACACTTCTTATTTGCACGCTATTGGCACACTAATAGGTCAGCAAAAACAAAACAATACTTCCCATTCCAAACAAGTAGAAATACTTGAAAAAATGACCACAAACATTATTTGAAATGCTTGGAGGAGCTGGAAGAGAGCTAGAAATTAATAGACAACTGAGACGTTTGCCTCAAACCCAGGCCCTTGAAAGACAACACCCTTAGTGAAAAGCTGGCCTTTTTGCTATGGGGAAAGGGAGATGACAAGGCAACTTGGTATATCTTGGCCTTGTGTCTGGATGGGGCGGGGGTGGGGGGGAAAGGCTCCTTTGATAGTTTCAAAGCGCAATTCTGCCTTCACGTGGCTGTGGCATCCCAATGAAGACTATCGGCATGGCTCAAGGAATTCTGGCGAAAGCCCAGACGTGGGGCAAATGCTAGTCAAATCCTCTGTGGAGGAGCCCACCCTTAACTGAGCCTTAGAGAAGGTCCCCACCGATAAAGCCCTTCCACACTTGCTCATAATTCAAGAAAACCAAAGGTATCCTCCTCCAAAGACTTATCCCCGGGTGCAAACAATTCAAAAAGTGTTGACATGTTAAGTAGATGGGAGGATATAAACCATAATAAGGAAGAAACAAGAAATATCACAAAGAATCAAATACAATTTCTGAAAGCATAAAACGGAACCACTGGACCAAAAAGTTAATGTAATTTTAAATAACCGATTAAGGCGCCTGGATAGGGAATTAGCGTATTGGGAGAAGTTGGGGGGGGGGACGCCTCCTAGCGAGATAAAGAGAAAGGAAAGGTGAAGAGACATAGGACATGGACCGAAAACGTATAAACCACACCCCGTAGGGGTTTGTGAAGGAGATATTGGGCAAACTGAGGAAGAATAATGTTCAAAGAGGAAATGGCTGGTAATTTGTTCAGAACGAAGGAAAGCCACAGTTGCCCAGAATTATCGCAGAGCAATGGAAACAGTCGTACATAAAAACAGAGAGTGGCTGCATAAAACAGTTCCCAGAACGGTGATGGCTAAGTGCCACTTAGAGGGGATTTTATGGCCTCGAGTGCTTCCTAAAATTAGGAAGCCTTGACCAGGCATTTCACAGAAGAGGGAACACAAATGGAAAAAAAGTAAAATACTCAAGACGAGGCACCAGCTCACGAGCAGTCCGAGAAGTGCCCACCCACACCGCGGTGAGATACTGTTTCACACCATCAGAGCCGCGAGGGTGAAAAAGACTGACCGCCCCACGTGTTGGTGAGGAGATAGAGCCATGGGGAGTTTGCATCCACTGCTAGTAGGTGTGGAAGGTGGTCTGAGGCCTTTTGAGAGCAATCCGGCATATCGATTAACGTGCAGGAGAAGCACCCGCTGCTGACTGCAACGATTCCGCTCCTGGGCACCTAATCCAGGATGCTCTTAGCGGCATTGTACTTATTAACAAAAATTTCAGATAAAACGTAAATGGTCATCAACAGTAAAGTGGATGAACAAATTGTGATACAGTCATACAACTGAAAGCCATTCACCGGGAAAATAAGTGAACCGGAGCTACCGATGTCACTATGACTGTATCTTGCACGCAATAGTGAAACGGCATGATACAGAAGAATACTTATCTCACGATATAATTTATATAAGGTATAAAAAGATGCAGAACAATGCTATCAGCATATGTTGCTTTGCACTTCATATCTATGTAGCAGAAGCGTAAAGAAGTTGATGGAAATGAGGAACATCAATTTCGCATAGGAAAGGAAGGAAGGAGGGGAGCGGGGATGGGTGTAAGGGAGGGGTCGATGGGCATTCAAGGGTATCTGTCATTCATTTTATTCCTGGAGCTTGTGGTCGTAGATGGGTGTTCGGTTATATTTTTCTTCCTATGATTTCATTTAACCAAAAGGTTGTGCAAAGTTTTTTTCTAAATTGGGGTGATCACTGTCAACTCTGCTGTCCCTCACTGCCCTCGTTCGGTCAGTCTTGCTACCAATTTTACCCCCCAAGTGGTCCCTGAATCTCTCCCCTCCACTCTATCCCTACTG
The DNA here is from genome assembly GCF_000151845.1 of Pteropus vampyrus. Taxonomy (NCBI): domain Eukaryota; kingdom Metazoa; phylum Chordata; class Mammalia; order Chiroptera; family Pteropodidae; genus Pteropus; species Pteropus vampyrus. Next base: position 14,825 of record NW_011918754.1, on the reverse strand, counting down.
CCTCTTACCAGGCCTGCATCATCATTACCTGAATTAAGGCAGCCACCTCCTGCCTTCGGCCTCGGCCCTCGCAAATCGAGCCTCTGTACTACTTCCTGAGTGATCTAAGTAAAAAGCAAACCTGACAGTCTGTCACTTCCCTGCTGAAAAGGCTTCAAGGCTCCCCACTGCCTAGAGGACAAGGTACAAGTTTCTTATATATGGCAAGGTCCTTCATGATCTGGCCCCTGCTTTTCTCCCCAATCTCATCTGCCACCACTTCCTGCCTTGCATTGTGAGGTCCAAAGAGGCTGAACTACTTGCAGTTCCCCCACAGGGCCACCGCCGCCTCTTGGTCTGCCTAGGTCTTTTCCATCTTGGCACTGACAGCCCCGCATCGTGGGAGCCCCTCAGTCGCAGGCAACCCGGGACTGTCCTGGTATTAAAGCTGAAAGCCCTGCACCCGGGAAACCCTTCGGGACCCGGCAAGCCGGGACAGTTGGTCACCCTAGTGGCCCAGTCTTCAAGCTGCTTTGTGGCTGAATCGGCTCCTGCTGTTGCCATCACTTAGGATGTCTTTCTTACCTCCTTCCTCCTGCTCCTTCTGCAAACAGGACCCGAAACAAACGACAAATAAAATATGAAATAGAATGTGGACGGCAGCTACAGAACCCACATAACTTAGACCTGGCCTCTCCCAGAAGGAGTTTCCTGACTAGCCCCCCCTCCCCCGCCCCCGGCTGGGTTGGCTGGCCCTCCTCTGGGCTCCCACAATAACCAGGGCACTTCTCTTTCACAACGTTTCATGTCTTATAAATATCTGACAAAAGCATCCGCCTCCCCGCTCTGGACTCTAGCCCGTCTACGGGCTCTCAGCTTATTCATCTGTGATTCCCAGCACCCAGCAGACCGGACGTAGTAGGCGCTCAGTGAATGTTTCAATAAATGGATGAATGCGGGCTGCGCTGTAAACTCTGATGTGAGATTTCCTGACCCTTCTTGAGGAAAGCGTGGCTAAAATAATTGTGGTCGGAGAAGTGACAATTTCTCGAAAGTGGCGATTCGAGGTTTGTCTTTTTCTATCATAACGAACAGTACCAATTTTGATCCTGTCACACAGAACAACGTAAGATGATACTCCGAGTATGTTGTACAGTTTATGTAGATGATGTCACGCATATTCGACAGTTTCACTGTCTTTCTGACAGTTGATTTCTCCCCCTTCTGAGAAGTTGGGAGGGGACACATGAATACCCCCTTAATGGGTCTCTACAACCCTGTGAGGTAGGTCCTGTTTATATCACCGATGGACGGAGAATAAACCCGTGGACTAGAAAGGTGAGTCCATCGCCATGCCTGACAGAGTTCAGGAAGCGGGTGAGCGGGGATTAGACCTCAGCTGCCCCTGACACCCGGGCCCAGCTTCGTGCTCCTTGTACCATGCCCCTCCGAGAACGGGGCTCGGGGAGGGGTCCCGTGAGTAGAAGCTGGGAGTGGAGTTGGATGCTGCCCTGGCGGGCCAGTCGAGGCAGGGGCTGAGCCTGGATGCCCCCGGCTCCTTCGCTGAGGCTTCCCGAACTTAATCCCTGGGAACCAGGCCAGGGATTTTTCACCCTGGTCTGAGTGACGCCTTTGGAAAATCTGGAAGGACTGAAGAGACAGCACGTGGACCCCTGATGCACTCTCCTGGAGGAGGCCTAGCTCTACTGGACCCAGGCGAGGCCTCCCTGATCACAGTCCCACGACCCTGCAGTGCACAGGCCTAGGATTACCAAGCCCTCTAGCCTGTTCCGCGAGGTCATAGCCGTGGGTTCCCAGGTCATTCTCAAGCCGTATGAGCTTTGGGGTCTGCTGAATTAGATGGCAAATGCCCTCTGCTCTTCCCATCATTGCCCCTGAGGCAAGAGCACAGCAGAGCTTATCTCCACATCTAACCACAGATCCCATGCTTGATATTCTGTCCTGGTTTTTCCCAAGGAACGATTGGAGCGTAATGCACAGCCTGGACTCCGAGGGAATTCAAGAGTTTCTAGGTTAATAATCCACTTCAGAGGAGCCGCCCTTGACCAGTGCTTATTCTAGAATTCACCTTGAGAATGGCCAGTGGGTAGGTCCTCCACTGCCAACTTTCAGGATCTTGGAGCCACCATGGAATTCCCCAGGACAATGGCCCTGAGGTTTCGCTTGACCCATAACCCCCGCCGACTCTTTTCTTCCTGTCCAGGAGGGACCGTATCCCCTTACCCAGGCTTGGGGACCCACTGAATCCTATGTCTTTGTCACCTATAGGTATTTCTCAAGCAGGCCTCCCCCTACTAAGTACAAGTGAGTGTGTAGGCACTCCCATTCTGGTCTCTACTCCTGGCCATCCTCCCTCCCACCGATTCACAGGCATTCAATGGAAACTTAATCGAGCACGGGAGTCAAGCCTGAATTTGATTCCTGGCTAGGCCACTTACTAGTTATGTGAGCTTGGGCAGTAGTTAACCCACCCTCTCTGAGCCTCACTCTGCTCGACAGGGAGAATTATGTCTGCCTGTCCTGGAAGGAACATACAGGGGCAAAGGGTAAAGACTAGACACACGTGTATAACATACACAGCAGAGTGCCTGCCACATCGAATCGTAAAGTGCTTGGTAAGAAACGGTTACCGTGGCTATTTGTGTGGCGCTGGACACTGGAAGGCGAGGACGGGTAAGACGTGGCCCCCAACCTCTGTGACATTACATCTGAATGGAGAGTTAGCACACGCATACTCCCGAATGACTACCAAGAGAAGGCTGCATCTGATCAAGAGCACGACGCAGGCATCGTGGGGGTTCAGAGAGTAGGAAGAGAAAGAGGCAGAGAACTCACCATGTGCCTGCACCAGGCTCTGCACCTGGCATGCTACAGCTATTCTTTCATTCAGTCCTAATCACAGCCCTTCCCGCCGGGGCGTTATAAATAGTATGCCCATTTTACAGTTGAAGGTCTGAGGCTCAAGGAGGGGGAAGTCACCGTAGGCTGGGATGGTTGGGTCATCTTCACAGAGAACCTAGGATTCGAGCCAAGCCTGGAAAGGTGAATAGGATTCGGGTAAGGTGAGGGCGATGGGGCAAAGTTTCATGGGAGTGAGGAGGAAGAGCTTGCCAACAAAGCCCTGAGTCGGCAACGCCCAAAGCCAGCGAGGTAACACGGCATTTTCCAGTTGCTCCCTAGCAACTCCCCATCACAAACTCAAACCAGCATTATCTCTGCAGTCTCACTAACGTGAGGCTCAGGGGGGAAGAGTCATCCTCCCTTATCTCGCTGTCAGCCCTAAGCAAACAGATGTGGCCAAGGTAGGCAGGAGAGCATGTCCATATAGCCGTCTGGCACCAAATCTCACTTACGCCCCTCCAATTGCCTGAGGGCACACTCTCGGGACTGAGAACAAGCATAGTCACCATTCATTGGGCACTCCAGCTCACTATCTCACCGAATCCTCACAACCACCTCGTGGACTCTATTCTACAGAGGAGGAAACTGAGGTTCAGAGGGGCCAAGTCACCGACCCAAAGCATTACAGCTAGTAAGAGGCACAGCTGAGGTTTGAGTCCAGGTCTGATCCGACTCCCAAACCTGTGCCCTTAATCACTCTTGCTGTAGAGCCCCGTCCCACTAGCTCTCAGCAGTCATAGGACCCACACAGACACTCTCACCATCTTGTGTCTCTCTTCCCTGTTCATGCAGCCCAGTAACGTTATTTGTCTCCAGAAAACAAAGGCAGCAGAACTTCGAAGGGAGCAAATCATGAAAAAGCTGATGCACTCTCCTGGTCACACTAACCTTTGTGTTCTGCAAATCCCCAAGCCCCAAGAGATGCGCTCATTCTATCCCCAGATCTTTTCCCTAGAAGGTTGTCCCAACACAATTATTCAGAGCGCCCCCTGTACCCTCAAAAGTGTCTGCATTAATTGGACAAGAAATTATATGGTCAAGGGTGACCTACACAGAGGCAGCTAAGCCTCACACATCAGGTCCTTTTGCAACCCTGACACATGCTGGACAATGATCTGCAGCTCCCCTGCGTGAGGGTGGGGCCTGACCTTCTGGGAGGTGTAGCCACTTCTTGAGGAAGGAATAAGGTATAAATAAACTAGGAACGTGATTTTGAGGGGATTCCAAGTACAATCCAGCTTGCTGGGATTGGAGTGGTCAAGGAACAGGGGTAGAGGAACCCCTGGAATGCAGAACTTGCACCAAAAATGAGTCAATATCTAGAACCGGTTTTGGTCTCAGGACAACTTTACATTTCTAAAAAGCAGTAGGAACCCAAAACACTTTTACGCGGGCTAGATATGTGCCAATCGTTACTGTAGCAATTATTAGAATAGAAATTTCGATACATTTATTTGAAAACAATACAAACCCCATTGCTTCATGTTAACGCAAACTCGAAATTCGTCTGAGAACTATCAGCAAAATATCCCCCAAAAGGCTGACCTAGAGAAAAAACCGACAGGAATGACCGTTTAGGAAAGCCACGAAAAGCAACGTGGTTAAGGAAAACCCACGATTTGCCATGGAATAAACTACACTCTCTCTCGATTAAAGTAGAGTTGATGATGTTTTGTCCACGGTAACAGGGCTTTAGTCGTCGGCAGAAAGCCACGGGAACAAACACGAGCGTAGATCCCACTTTTAGAGCCACAGGTCTTTTCGTGACAAGCGAGGCGGCTCCGAGAAGAGCCTTTGGGTTGCGATGCTCAGGTGGTGCCCAGGAAGCTCACGCGCGGCCTTGGTGACCTCGGACACGGCGGGCTTGCCCATCTCCCCGGGCAGGAGTAGGCGCGCGGCCGTCTGGATGTCTCTGGAGGTCATGGCGGCGCGCTGGCTGGAGAGGGCCAGGCGCGAGGCCTCTTCGGCGATGCGCTCGAAGATGTCCTCCACGAACGAATCCATGACGTTCAGGGCCTCCTGCGACAGGCTCAGGTCCTGGCGAAAGTTCTTCAGAACCCTGGGGAGACAGGGGGCGAAGCTGTCGGAGCGGCGGCGGGGGCGGGGGCGGGGGCGGGGGGCGGGCGAGGCGGGGGCTCCTCGGATTCTTCTGCTCCGGGAGCTTCGGGGGTGCTTCCGTGGGCTCCCAGGTGCCCAGCAAGCCCTCAGGAGCCTCAGAGGCGGGTGCAGCCATGACAGAGGCCGCTTCCCCACAGCTTGTGAGGAAAGACAATGGTGGCTGCTGTGCGAGGCGGTGGCCGGTTTATAGCCGCTGCATTCCCTGACGTCATGGGCAGTCTCCACATCTGATTGGCTAAAATGCAATCCAGGGCACCTGTCACTAAGTCACGCCATGTCGCAGGTGATTGGGTAGGCTCCTGCTTGGCATCGCATCCACCAATCGGAGTGGGCATCCTTCGACCGCTAACCATTTGAAACACGCTACATAGGGCCAAAGGCCACCTGACAAGGTTAGCTGGCTGATGCTCCAACAGGGGGACTTTGAAAAGACTTCACTGAAAGCACCCGAATTGTAGAAATTTCCCGAAGTGGCCCCTTGAGAGAGTCTGACCTTTATAACCCAATTCCTGACTGTTAACGGAATTGAGTCTGGCCACTTTGAGTTAGAGGACCCCTTTCCTCTAACCCACGACAAGGCCGGCAGAGTGCTCCTTGGAAATCAGGGGCCGTAGTTCACCAGCTACTGCCTCCGGTTTTCATCAAAACCCTCAGTAAATCGCAAAACCCTCAGAAACAGAAGGGACTCGCAAAACCACTTTCTCCAGAGACAGATAATGAAACAAAATGGGGATACTTATAAAAGTATTGAAAATATTTAATATTTATCTAATCAAAATGCTTTCCTTACCATTCCTTAGGTCCCACATACTTGAATTGATGAATAAATATAGGAGTTTTCAGTAGAAAGAAATAATTACCCTACTTCCCTAAGAAACCCCCACAGCTTGAGAAAGGGAATCGATAAATGGAAATTCTGTAACACTAAAAGCATAGACATATATACCTTTAAAAAATTCATGATAATACCAGCTGAGGCATTTCTTAAATGTATTTATATAGAAGTAAAATGTAGAAATTGAACCAAAATCGGACTGAGGAAGAATTGAAGAACGGTGTCATCAATGTGGTTTTATCCCAAATGGTCAGAATGCCAAAGTTGTTTCCGATCGGACATTTCTTTTTTAAAAGCTGATTCTACTGCTAATACAATGGTTCTAATCGTGAAGGGGAATGTTTACTTTTATTATTAGAAAATGTAAGATAATGATATAACTAGTGAGGAAAACTTACATTCTGATTTCTGAAAAATCCCATTTACAAGTGAGGAATCGAAAATCTAAGTTGAAATATTAATAATGCTCCTTCTTTTATTTTGGTGGAATGGACAAGAGGCATGCCCACTACAGTCTCCTCGGTCATATCATGAAATTCCCATGATTAATGGCAAGCCATCGAAGAGAGAGAGAGAGAGAGAGAGAGAGAGAGAGAGAGAGAGAGAGAGAGAGAGGAAAAGGAAGAGGAGGAGGAGGAGGAAAGAGGAAAGAAACCACACCAATTTCCTCCACAATCCTCAAGGCTTAACCTTTCAAGAGTGCTCTTATTGGTTCATCCTTGGTCACCCTCCCACTCTTAGGGCCAAAGTCTGTGGCTTAGGGCCTGGAGGTCCAATACTGACTGAGCCGGTGGAGAGCAGGACATGAGCTGTGCTCTTTGGACAATCTCATCATCCATGTGATGTATAATTATATTACTTAGTTATATCTCATTTACTTGATTCTTCAAAGTAGCTATCATCAATTACTGTAACTGTTATATATAATCATTATTCTTCATTTACCTCTATTTGCTATTATTTATTTTACTACTATTTCTACATGCATTTCAGATCGACTAGCTCTGATCTTTTTCCTTCTTCCTAAATTACATTCTTCTTTACAAATTCCTTTAACATGATGTCCGTTATGAGTATTTATTTTTCTCAATTGTCTTTATTTCCGAGTTAAGATCTGGAGCAGGATGGCATTGGCATGGGGGTGAAGTGTGCTGGACATCTAATCCCACCAGCAGTGTATTAGGGTTCCATTTTCTCCACATCCTCTCCAACATTTGTTACTACTTGTTCTGTTCTACATCAAACTAACACGTTTTTGCACAGAGAAGGAAACCATCAAGAAAACAAAAAGACAACATACTGAATGGGAGAAGATATTTGAGAACGGTACATTCTATAAGGGGTTAATATTCAAAATTTATAAAGAACGCATACGAAGTCGACACCACATAAACAAACAATCCAATTTAAAAATGGGCACAGGACCTGAATGGACAGTTCTCCCAAGAGGACATGTAGATGCCAATAGACATATGAAAAGATGCTCGATGTCACTAATCATCAGGGAAATGCAAATTAGAACCACAATCCGATATCATCTGTCAGAATGCCTGTCATCAATAAACGAACAGACAAGAAGTGTTGGTGAGGAAATGGAGAACAGGGAACCCTCATGCACTGTCTGGTGGGACTGCAAATTGGTGCAGCCGCTGTGGAAAACAGTATGGAGCGTCTCCCCCAAATTAAAAATAGCACTACCATATGATCCAGCAATTCCACCTCTAGGCATTTATCCGAAGAAATCCAAAACATTAATTCAAAAAGATATGTGCAGCCTTATGTTCATTGCAGCATTACTTACAATAGCGAAGATATAGAAGCACCCTAAATGTGGTACATATATACATATATACAATGGAATATTACTTGGCCATAAAGGAAGAACAAAATCTTTCCATTTGCGACAGCATGGGTAAACGTAAAGGGTATTACGCTCAGTGGAGTGAGTCAGGCTGAGAAAGACAAATGCCATGTGATTCCACATGTACGTGGAATCTAAAAAAAAAACAAAATAAACAAAACAACAACAACAACGACAACAACAACAACAAAAAACTCACAGAGAGCACAAATTGATGGTCGCCAGATGGGAGGGGGTATTGGTGGCTCAGTGAAAAAGGCGAAGGGATTAAGAAGTACAAATCGGCAGTTATAAAACAGTCACGGGGATGTAAAGTACAGCAGAGGGAATATAGTGGATAATATCATGATAACTATATATCGTGGCAGGTGGGTACCAGACTTATCGGGGTGATTACGTTGTAAGTAACAGAAATGTCTAATCACTGTGGTGTACACTTGAAACTAATATAACACTGTACGTGACCTGTAATTGAAAATTTTTTAAAGAAATAAAATAAAATAAAAATACACGCCCGATGACAATTTTTATGCGACTACAAGCCGTTAACAATTTACCGACATTATATTTTAAATATACTGTGTCGTAAACTGGTGTGATTTTAATGAAATATAAATAACTTCACATGAAAGAAACAACGAAAGACCACCCAAGTTATATGACACTTGCCTAACTACATCCCCCAAAGGTTGACATTGTTCACCATTGCCTCTCTCGGAAGATCTTAGAAGCAGAGGTAGACAACATTAAGGACAAATTTCAGGATTTCGAAGAATCCCGGGGCAATGGCGGAGGCCATGAGGGGCAGGACTGGTCATGTCACAACCCTCGGGTGGACGCTAGGCTTCGTGGCAAGGACCCGTTTGAGGGGAGTCCCAGTACACGCACATTCCACTAATGTCCACCGGTAGTCCCAGGTTGGTTTCGAAAGTCCTCCATAATAACGAGAAAGTAAAAGTCCACCTTTTCAAGCTTACTCCTCTCTCACCCTACATTCATTCACCAGTCAGTCACACAGTAGTGACATGTCATGATCATAGAGGAGGAGGGTAACGATGGCCCGGAAATCAGGACCAACCCCATTTATTGGCCCCTGATAGTATTTCTTGGTCTCTTTGAGAAATAAATTATTCTTTCAAGTCCTTTTATAAGATTTTTTAATATGCCAGCATAACGATAATCAATATTCCTGATGAGGGGATTCATTTATCCTAAATCCTTACTCTAATGATCCCAGGGAGACCCCTGGAGGTATAAGGGCCCACTGGACAGAAAGAAACAGGCTTTTGTACTCCCTCTTTGAAAAGGCGTTGACCTCCCCCTCGCCCCTTCATTCCTGCACTACTCAAGGGAGCTCTCTCTACAATCCAGGTTTGCCCCCATCCTGTCTCTTTAGTTCATGAGGCTCTGCTGATGTTAAGTAGTCTTTGTGTTTTGTCTCCTCCGTACCATCCTGCTCCTCTTCTGAGGGACTCAAGAAAAGTTTGGTTTCTGTAGATTATCCAGATTTTTGTCTCATTGTTTGGCTGAGAGTGACATCCTCTACAGGTTTCTACGTCCTAATCAAAAGGGGAAACTACAACTTACTTTAAAGTGCAAATGGGATACATAACGAAATTGAGAAAGCGTTTAGGTTTAAAGCAATCTTAATACTTGTTAAGGATTGAAATCGCATAGTATCATCCCCCTTCACAGAGAAAGGTAGGAGAAACAAAACGTCAAAATGAAAATACTTGATATTCAAATAGTTGTGGGAAAAGACGAAAGGAGGGTGGCCTAATTTCCTCCCTCGAGCAGTCATCAATGTTTTCTTAATATTATGAAAGAGGAAGAAGAAATTCCCACCGATAGCTCAAATCCATATCACCTGTGGGTTGAAGTGTGTCCCCTTAAAATTCGTACGCTGACGAAGACCTAAATACCGGCACCTCATATGAGATCGTATTGGGAGATAAGGTCTCCACTGAAGTAATCAAGTTAAAAGATATTCATTAGAGTGAGTCTTAATGCAAAATGGGTGGTTTCCACATAAAAAGAGAAAATTAGACACAGAGACATGTATATGCGGAAGAAAACGCAGACAGATATAGGGAGATTTCCCCATCCACAAGGTAAGGAGAGTGGCCTGGAACAGATGCTTCCTTCACAGAACTCTGAAGGTACCAACCAGTTGACACGTGGATTTGCATTTTGAGCCTCCAAAATCTGAGCTAATTAATGTATCTTGTTTAAAGAGCCCAATCTCCGGAAATTTTAGGGCGGCTTTAGAAAACTAATATTATTAAATAATTATGGTTAAAAAGCATAAAACCAGTCCAAGAAACAAACAACGAGCAGAAAAATCACACCTGTTACTCTTTCTGTCACTAGAGGTGAACATTCCAGGAAGACTCTAATTGGTCCAGTCTTACATTTAGGTCCTTAACCTGTTTGAGTTCATTTTTTTGTGAGTTGCCTAAGATGGGGATCCAATTTCATTCGTCTGTATGTGGTCATCCAGTTTTCCCAACACCATTTGGACTCTCCTTTTCCTTTGAGTATTCCCGATTCCCTTGTCTATATTAACTGACTTGTATAAATGGGTTTATTTCTGGGCGCCCTATTATTTTCCATTGTTCCAGGTGTCTATTTTTATGCCAGTACCATACCGTTCTGATTTTATTGCATTTTAGGACAGTTTGAGATCAGAAAGTGCGATGCTTCCAGCTTTGTTCTAACTTCTCAGGATTGCTTTGGCTACTGGGTGAGCGTGTGTGTGTGTGTGTGTGTGTGTGTGTGTGTGTGCGCGTGCGTGTGGGGGTCTTCATACAGATTTTAGGATCTTAAATTTTTTTCTGTGAAAAACTGCATTGGATTTTGATAGGCATTGCTTTGAACCTATATATGACTTTGTGTAATATGGGACACTTTACCAATATAATTCTTTCTTTCCATTAACAATGCTGTTCCATTCGATTGCCTTCTTTAATTTCTTTCTTCAAAGTCTTATAGTTTTCATTGCATAGATCTTCACCTCCTTGGTTAGATTTATTCCTAAGTATGTTATTGCTTTTGATGCGGTTGTAAATGGGATTGTTTTCTTTATTTCTTGTTCAGATGTTTTCTTGCCAGCGTACAAAAATGCAACTGTTGTCTGTATGTTGCTTTTGTTTCCTGAAACTTTACTGAATCAGTGGATTAGTTCTGGCAGGTTTTGGGCGAGATCTTTAGGATTTTCTAAATATAAAATCATATCATCTGCAAACGGGAAGAATTATACTTCCTCCTTTCTTATTTGGATGCCTTTTATTTCTTTGTCTTTCCTGATTGCTCTGGCTAGGATTTCCAGTACTGTGTTGGGTAGGTGTGGCGAAAGTGAGCATTCTTTTCTTATTCCTGATCTTAGAGGAAAAGAGCTTTACCTTTCACCGTTGAGCTCCTTGATAAGGCGTGTGCTACTAATTTTAATGTATTTCCCATTTATGTCTCTTTTTTCTCCCCTAAGAGAAATATATATGTACATATTTCTTTAAACTATGACTCTTACGTTAATCTACCAATTCAAGTATGCGTCATACATCTGGGGACCCAAAGAATGTAAAGAAAACAATTTTAAATTTGGTAAATATTTAAGTACTTTCAATATCTTTATAAGTTTTCCCATTTCTGTTTGGAGGCTGTAGCTTTGCTATTTCTCCCTTTCCCAAATAACCGACGCTTTTTTATTAGAACTGGAGTTCCTGATTAGTCAGCAAGGTCCATTGATTTCCAGGAGCACTCTGCCAACCACGTCAGAGAATTCCTGCTCAACCATGGTGGCTTAGCCCAGGACAACAGTAGATTCTGGATTAGAAGTAAGGGGCCCAAAGAGGCAGAGTCATTCTGATAGCAGTCATAAATTGGATTATGAAGGTCAGACTCTCTTAAGGAGCCAAAATGGAAATTTCTACAATTTGGATGCTTTTCGTGAAGCCTTTTCAATGTCCCCCTGTTGGAACATCAGCCAGCTAACCTTGTCAGGTGGCCTTTGGCCCTATGTAGCATGTTTCAAGCAGCAGTCAAAGAATGCCCACTCCGATTGGTGGATGCGATGCCAAGCAGGAGCCTACCCAATCACCTGCGACATGGCGTGACTTAGTGACAGGTGCCCTGGATTGCATTTTAGCCAATCAGATGTGGAGACTGCCCATGACGTCAGGGAATGCAGCGGCTATAAACCGGCCACCGCCTCGCACAGCAGCCACCATTGTCTTTCCTCACAAGCTGTGGGGAAGCGGCCTCTGTCATGGCTGCACCCGCCTCTGAGGCTCCTGAGGGCTTGCTGGGCACCTGGGAGCCCACGGAAGCACCCCCGAAGCTCCCGGAGCAGAAGAATCCGAGGAGCCCCCGCCTCGCCCGCCCCCCGCCCCCGCCCCCGCCCCCGCCGCCGCTCCGACAGCTTCGCCCCCTGTCTCCCCAGGGTTCTGAAGAACTTTCGCCAGGACCTGAGCCTGTCGCAGGAGGCCCTGAACGTCATGGATTCGTTCGTGGAGGACATCTTCGAGCGCATCGCCGAAGAGGCCTCGCGCCTGGCCCTCTCCAGCCAGCGCGCCGCCATGACCTCCAGAGAGATCCAGACGGCCGCGCGCCTACTCCTGCCCGGGGAGATGGGCAAGCCCGCCGTGTCCGAGGTCACCAAGGCCGCGCGTGAGCTTCCTGGGCACCACCTGAGCATCGCAACCCAAAGGCTCTTCTCGGAGCCGCCTCGCTTGTCACGAAAAGACCTGTGGCTCTAAAAGTGGGATCTACGCTCGTGTTTGTTCCCGTGGCTTTCTGCCGACGACTAAAGCCCTGTTACCGTGGACAAAACATCATCAACTCTACTTTAATCGAGAGAGAGTGTAGTTTATTCCATGGCAAATCGTGGGTTTTCCTTAACCACGTTGCTTTTCGTGGCTTTCCTAAACGGTCATTCCTGTCGGTTTTTTCTCTAGGTCAGCCTTTTGGGGGATATTTTGCTGATAGTTCTCAGACGAATTTCGAGTTTGCGTTAACATGAAGCAATGGGGTTTGTATTGTTTTCAAATAAATGTATCGAAATTTCTATTCTAATAATTGCTACAGTAACGATTGGCACATATCTAGCCCGCGTAAAAGTGTTTTGGGTTCCTACTGCTTTTTAGAAATGTAAAGTTGTCCTGAGACCAAAACCGGTTCTAGATATTGACTCATTTTTGGTGCAAGTTCTGCATTCCAGGGGTTCCTCTACCCCTGTTCCTTGACCACTCCAATCCCAGCAAGCTGGATTGTACTTGGAATCCCCTCAAAATCACGTTCCTAGTTTATTTATACCTTATTCCTTCCTCAAGAAGTGGCTACACCTCCCAGAAGGTCAGGCCCCACCCTCACGCAGGGGAGCTGCAGATCATTGTCCAGCATGTGTCAGGGTTGCAAAAGGACCTGATGTGTGAGGCTTAGCTGCCTCTGTGTAGGTCACCCTTGACCATATAATTTCTTGTCCAATTAATGCAGACACTTTTGAGGGTACAGGGGGCGCTCTGAATAATTGTGTTGGGACAACCTTCTAGGGAAAAGATCTGGGGATAGAATGAGCGCATCTCTTGGGGCTTGGGGATTTGCAGAACACAAAGGTTAGTGTGACCAGGAGAGTGCATCAGCTTTTTCATGATTTGCTCCCTTCGAAGTTCTGCTGCCTTTGTTTTCTGGAGACAAATAACGTTACTGGGCTGCATGAACAGGGAAGAGAGACACAAGATGGTGAGAGTGTCTGTGTGGGTCCTATGACTGCTGAGAGCTAGTGGGATGGGGCTCTACAGCAAGAGTGATTAAGGGCACAGGTTTGGGAGTCGGATCAGACCTGGACTCAAACCTCAGCTGTGCCTCTTACTAGCTGTAATGCTTTGGGTCGGTGACTTGGCCCCTCTGAACCTCAGTTTCCTCCTCTGTAGAATAGGGTCCACGAGGTGGTTGTGAGGATTCGGTGAGATAGTGAGCTGGAGTGCCCAATGAATGGTGACTATGCTTGTTCTCAGTCCCGAGAGTGTGCCCTCAGGCAATTGGAGGGGCGTAAGTGAGATTTGGTGCCAGACGGCTATATGGACATGCTCTCCTGCCTACCTTGGCCACATCTGTTTGCTTAGGGCTGACAGCGAGATAAGGGAGGATGACTCTTCCCCCCTGAGCCTCACGTTAGTGAGACTGCAGAGATAATGCTGGTTTGAGTTTGTGATGGGGAGTTGCTAGGGAGCAACTGGAAAATGCCGTGTTACCTCGCTGGCTTTGGGCGTTGCCGACTCAGGGCTTTGTTGGCAAGCTCTTCCTCCTCACTCCCATGAAACTTTGCCCCATCGCCCTCACCTTACCCGAATCCTATTCACCTTTCCAGGCTTGGCTCGAATCCTAGGTTCTCTGTGAAGATGACCCAACCATCCCAGCCTACGGTGACTTCCCCCTCCTTGAGCCTCAGACCTTCAACTGTAAAATGGGCATACTATTTATAACGCCCTGGCGGGAAGGGCTGTGATTAGGACTGAATGAAAGAATAGCTGTAGCATGCCAGGTGCAGAGCCTGGTGCAGGCACATGGTGAGTTCTCTGCCTCTTTCTCTTCCTACTCTCTGAACCCTCACGATGCCTGCGTCGTGCTCTTGATCAGATGCAGCCTTCTCTTGGTAGTCATTCGGGAGTATGCGTGTGCTAACTCTCCATTCAGATGTAATGTCACAGAGGTTGGGGGCCACGTCTTACCCGTCCTCGCCTTCCAGTGTCCAGCGCCACACAAATAGCCACGGTAACCGTTTCTTACCAAGCACTTTACGATTCGATGTGGCAGGCACTCTGCTGTGTATGTTATACACGTGTGTCTAGTCTTTACCCTTTGCCCCTGTATGTTCCTTCCAGGACAGGCAGACATAATTCTCCCTGTCGAGCAGAGTGAGGCTCAGAGAGGGTGGGTTAACTACTGCCCAAGCTCACATAACTAGTAAGTGGCCTAGCCAGGAATCAAATTCAGGCTTGACTCCCGTGCTCGATTAAGTTTCCATTGAATGCCTGTGAATCGGTGGGAGGGAGGATGGCCAGGAGTAGAGACCAGAATGGGAGTGCCTACACACTCACTTGTACTTAGTAGGGG
>NW_011918753.1:0-1963 GCF_000151845.1 Pteropus vampyrus | reverse complement strand
TTGCAGTCGGTACCACTATTGACAAATCAGATTATCAGCTATATTATTGAAGGGCCACAAAATGCCAGGCACTGTTTAGACACTGGGGATTAGTAATAAATGTTTTGTCTATGGGAGGTTTTAGAATTTCTTCTTTCTTATTTACTTTTGGAGAAGGTTATCAAGAGTACGTGACTGCTGGCTGATTTGTTAGGCAATCAGAGGCTCTTTACTCCCTCCCCTGTCCTTGGAATGTATGTTCTGCCCACCATTTCCAGCCTAGGAACTGTTTCAAGGACAGCTTTGAGAGAGTAATGTGTTACTGAGACCATCTAAACTGAATATGCTACTGAACCCAGTTAAAGCCTCAATATAAACTTTTAAGATTCTGACAGACACATGCAGAGATCTACTCATTGCTCGGTCACCCAAGACAAGACACATATGTAAGCTCCCTTGCTTATTAAAATTGCCACCTACCAATCTGGAGTGGTCTGCCTCTTCCTTCAGTCTCTCACTGCCTTTCATATACAGGAGCCAGTTTCAAATTTCACCCGAGGAACTCTCGAGGTCATGAACCAACATTTATATCATTAGATTTTATTATATGTGATATCTTTTCATCTTTTGTTTGACTTTCTGTGAGCACCTTCGATCTAAGTTCTTTAAATTTTCTTTATTTCTCCATAATTCTTGGTTATTGTTTCTTAAAATATTTTTATTCTTTCTTTCCTTCTGGGACTCTCATATGACTACTCTCCAGATTGCTTACCATTTATTCTATGTTTTTCAACTTTTTATCCCTTCCCAATACCTGATGGAAGAATAGAGTTCTCTGACATGACAGTCCAGCTTTCAAATTCACTCTTCAGTTTTACATATTCTGCTAGTCAGTAAAGTATTGAATACCCTATTTCAACTATTATATTTATCACACAGTTTTGTTTTTGTGACAAGGTCTTGCTTAGTATTTATGTTCTCCTTTATCTCTTTTACGACGGTTTTTTAAAAAATACATATATTTTATTCTAAATGGTCCACTAATTCTGCTTTATCTGTCATAGATTATTCAATTTATTGTTTTTCTTTTTAGCAATAAAATGTCAAATATTTTGTTTTTTCCCTGTGAGCTCATATTCCTCAGACCGAAGTTATAAGCTAGTAATGAAGGGAAAGAAGGGAACTCCAAATCTAGGGGTGTTTCCTATACTTCCTTCAACTCACCAGGAAGGGTCCAAGCTATAGATGAATTATATGTAGGTGTGTGAGGAGGGGAGGGAGGACTTAGGGGTATTTTTGAGTTATTTTCAGAACGGAGAATATATGGTGTTAAAATTTGGACAAAACCACTCCCCATTTACCCCCTTCTTTCCACCAGGCGATCTTATCCCTCAGGGAAACCATCTATTTCTACCTTTTTCTGCAGTAATCATCTGACTTTGTGTATGTGTGCATGCGTGTGTGTGTGTGTGTGTACCAGGGTGGGAAGATAAATAAAATCCTTCGAAGTGGATCTGCTTGTATTTACTAGTATCCACTCCTCTCCCAGCCCAGCTCTAAGGCTACACTGTGCAGTGGTGCAAGAGTGGGCAAAATTTTAAAAGGGCAACGTGTATACAACCTGCTTTTTGTTTCTAGACGTACAACTTTCACATTGTTTAAAGGCAAAGGAGTTTGAGGACAAAAAAAAAAAACCATAGAAAAGCCATATATTCCTCTAATATATCTTACATTAGAGTAATTTAGGTTGAACTCCTCAGTAGCCCTAAGCATTGTGCTGTAATCCACGTGCAGACAAGCTCGTACCAGAACGGACTCGGATTCCAGTCTCTAGCGTTCGCGCTCCAGGACAGTGGATCAGACGCAAGATATGCAGCCCGATACTCTCGCGAGAGGGAGGGCGACGGCTGCTCGCTTCCCCCAACAGCACTACTTAGGCTCCCACACTGCTGAGAAACGAAGTCGGGCAACCCCCGTAGACTTC
>NW_011918752.1:0-2318 GCF_000151845.1 Pteropus vampyrus | reverse complement strand
CAACAGAAGTTTAATAACATGTATACCTCCTGTATACATGGGAGAGGCCCTCCATGGTCGGGCACTCTGACACTTCTTGCACCTCATGCATCAGGGCAGCAACCTAAGTATTCTTCACAGACCAGCTTGGTATGTGGTTGTTGAACCAAGCAGCTGATGAGAAAGACCACAGAAGTCAAAAGCATTTTTCTCTATTTTTATATTTACTTTTTTTCTAATAATTTTTAATTGAGTATATTTGTCACAAAACATTGTGTAAATTTAAGGTGTGCAATGTGTTGATTTCGTACATCGATATATTGTAATATTGCCACTGCAGCGATATTTAGCACCTCTATCATATTATGTAATTATCCTTTCTTTTCAGTGGCTGGATAATAATTTTCTGATTTTAAAATTAACATTTTCTTTAAGAGCATGAGCGTCTGGGAAATACACAAAAGTTTAAAGAGGAAATAATAATTACCCATAATTCCACCACACACACATACACAAAAATATTAACTGTGGTTTTTTCTTCCTGCTTTTTAATTGTCAAAGGTTCAGAAATAGCCTACGTAAAACCAATGAATTATTGAAGTAGTGATCGGTAAAATTTTATTTTGCACACACCACAAAGTTTGCAAAACAGGAACACTCAAGCCAAAAGATGGAATGAGGCTCAGTGGTACAGTGCTACAAAGCAGCTTATACAGTGAGAAAGCAGTGTCTCCACAGTGATTGATAATTAAGCTAAATTAATAACTAAACTGCATTTTTCTGCTCAGGGAACCTCCAAAACTGGTCTCCATTTGCTTTGGATTATAACAAATGTATTTTTTGCTTTTTTACAAAATTTAATCATACAAATGATTTTGTATCTTTTTCATTTAACATGAGAGCATTTACCCTATCAATATTTGCCCATGACATAATTTTTAATTGCTGCAAAGTATTCTTTTAAAATATACATCAAAAATACAATCTTTTTGCCATTTGTTTTTTCCATTTTTTGTTCTTGTGATGAACATCCCTATGGCTAAATATATATTTTTAAATCAGTGATAAATGCCATAGGACAAATTCTTTGAGTTAGAATGAATGAGTCATATTTTTAAATTATCCTTGTTAAAAAAAAAAAAAAAAAAAGCCCAAAATGGAGTTGCTCATACTAAGCCCCACATCACCAAACTGAGACTTCATTTTGATTTGTCCGGAAGTGGAATCTTAAACCGGTCTGTCAGGAATCACCTGTTCGGCACTATAACTAGGTATATAACTAGATAATCTGCCTGATATACCCCTGTTATCCTATAAAGGAAAGTGACCTTGCAATAATCAACCCATTTTTCTGCCTAGTATAACTTTCTCGTTCCTACTCCCTTCTGCCTATTCATTTTGTCCAGCTCTTTGCAGCTCCTTTTTATCTGCTAGATTGGGTGCTGCCTAATTTGAATAGGTTTTTGCTCAAATAAATTCTTAATGTTTTTAATGTCTCCATTTATCTTTTAACACCCTCTAGAGAAGGTTTGCTTTAGAATCCTTACCTGCGGTGTGTGGGAGTGCTTGTTTTCCTATCCTTTGACAACACAATGTTACACTTTTTTTTGCCGTTTTTTAAAAAAAAAAATTTCAATTACGGGTGACATAGTATATTATATTTGTTTTAGGTGTACAACATAATGATTAGACATTTATGTATCTTATGATCTGATAAGTCTAGTACCCAGCTGGCATCATACATAGTTATTACAATATTTTTTACTATATTCTCTATGTTTTACATCTGAGTATTTCGTAACTGCCAATTTGTAATTCTTTTCACTTTTTTCACCCAGCCCTTCAATCCCACTCCCTTTTTGCTGGTAATAACTATAATACAATTTTACATTTCTTTAATTAAATTTCAATACGCTTATTGATCATATTATCAATTTTCTTTGTCAGGGCCTGCTCACATCTTTGGCCTACATTTTTTATTTGGGTGATAGTTTTCTTCTTAATTTGTAAGAGCTCTTTACATATAGGAGCATCTGTTTTCTAACCTGTAAGGAAACCTTGGCTGGCACTTCAAACCTCTCGGCTAAAAGGTGACCCTTCACCTACTTAAGCCTGCCAACAGTCTGCAGGCGGCTATGAAAAACACGACTAGGCGGGAGAGCAGCCCCAAGTGTGGGAGGCCGGCTGAAAGCCCAGCCCAAGCCGCCTGGGCCCACTCGCCCAGATCCTGGACGCTGGCGCCTGGCGCCGACTGGCCGGCCGCAGTGCGCAGGAACGGAAGCAGGTCGCCCTTTCCCCACCCGCTTCCGGCGCGGCTCAGTTCTTCCCGCCTCCGCCTG
>NW_011918751.1:0-2881 GCF_000151845.1 Pteropus vampyrus | reverse complement strand
TCACATGAGCAGGCTTTCCTTCTCTTTGGCAATCAGTTTCTCTTTACTAGCGTTAGGGGTTGAGCTTGATGAGTTCTTATGTCCTTCTTCCCCTGACATTCCTCCATTCCAGAGCAGCCTCTGCCTCAGGGGTGTCTGTTAGCCTTCTCCTCCCCACCTCTCTCTGCAGGCTGGTGTCATGGCGACAAGCCCATCGAGCGTTGCCATGGAGGGAGCCCTGTGCAGTCGAGGCTGGAGCTGGGGTAGGCACCTCCTCCTACTCGTACCTTTTCTAGGGAGGACGGTGATCTCACACAATGAGCTGGATCCCAGTCACACACCTTCCCTTTTCATAGGCCCAGTGTGACCTCTATTAAACCACTCTGTGCCTCCCTGACTCAGTTTCCCCACTGTCTACTGTAAATATGGACATTCATGCCTGCCATGCCAGCTCAAGGATGGAAGGGCATCATGAGTGGAAAGTCCTTTGGTGCTGTGGGTTTTCGGAATAGACACTTGGAGCTTGACGAGCAGTGTCCACAGAACACTGAAGAATGGGATAGAGGTTCGCGATCTCTCACCCCCAATCTCACAAGCTGATGGCCCTGGAGAGGCTCTTCCCGACCTGATGACTGGGTTGACGATAGCAGATTCCCAGTCTCTCAAGCCAGCCCTCCTTCTAGGCCAGGTTGGTTCTGAGCTTGGGTGAGCATCACCAACTGGGCCACACTCCCACCAGTGTGCTGTGATCAGATCAAGACAGGAAGCGTGTCCCAGCTGGGCCCCAGAGCTGCCCGGCCTTAGTTGGCTGCAGCAGCATCTAAGCAATGCTGGAGTGTTCACTCGGGCAGATGCTCATTGTTGGGGAAGCTCAAGGAAACTATGTTGTCGGCCATGTGACTATGCCACACTTCTCCTCTTAACTGGGGGTGAAGAGCAATTTGTCATTCCCCACAGAATCATTGCCCAGACCAGGTAGTGAGGATTTTTTCCCAAAGAGGTAAAAATGGTGACCCAAGGTGAAGGTCAGAGATTTGCCAGCAAGGCCTCAAGCCAAACAGGAAGGAGATGGCTGGGTCTGGAGCAATCCAGCTCCAAAGGAAGACAGTACGGGGACTGAGGGGGTGATATCTGGTCCCTCAGGTGTTTTCTGCTCTGGGGATCCAGACACTAAGCAGCTAAGACACTGCAGAAGTGGCACGGCTGACAGCATCTCCTGGAACACGGTGTAGCAGGGGGAGCCTCTCTCAGAAACACTGACCCCAGGGTCTCCCCTGGGAAAGTGTGTCCCAGGGGAGAGGGATCTGGTTCTGCCTCTTCATTTCCAGTGACCACAACCATGTCATTCTCCTTCTCTGGGCCCCTTCAGACCAAACGAGGGAGAAGTTGCCTCCCTGAGCTGTTCAATTCCCAAGGCGATGCCTGCCGACTCAGTTTCTTTTCCAGTGCTCTTTTCTGGGGACAGTCGAGGCTTCCTTGCCTGGAACCTGGAGGATGCTGACCACAGGCTTGCTACTTCAGACAGACACCCTCTCCCAGGTGGGGTTGGACTTACAGTGTCAGCGGTTCTGGCGGTGGGACTCAGCCTACCTGTGGCATGTGTGTGAGACGCTAGACGTCTCCCACATGTGTGCCCGTTTGCCGTGCGGCTTGGTGGGACCTGGGCACCCCAGGGGGCAGCTGTCCTCTTGGCTCACTCTGAGGTTCTCCTCCTCATTCAGAGTTCCCCAGTCACCTAGACAACAGCATCACCTCGGTGCCTCCCAAGCCCCTGTGTACTCAGCTCTGTATAGCCCTTCAGAAAGGACCAGAGGGGCTTTGCCCCCTTAGGCCAGCTGGGAAAGCGTGACCCCTTTACAGGGGTCAGTGAGAGAACAATCCTGACAGGGCTCAGTGAGAGAACGATCCTGACCTAGCGTGAAGTAGGGGAGGTCAGCGGTAGAACCCTCAGGGGCTGGAGCAGTGAAAGCACCTGGAGGATCTAAGGCTGATGCTGGGCCTTGAAGGGGGTCATGAATTAGTGCGACCTTCTTGGGCTGGGCCCAGGCCAGTGGGCTGAACGCAGGACGAGAGGACTGGGGCTTAGGAGCTCTCCAAGGTGGGGCACCTACGTAGATAGCGGGGAGTGGGGAGGGGCCTCGTTCTGCTATCCATGGTGCTGAAAGTTCCTGTCCCACACAGTGACCTCATTCCTTCAGAAAATGCTTGCTTCTGGCCTTTACCACCATTCTACTGGCACTCGCCAGCAACTTCCCACTCTCACTTCTTGTCACTTTCTAGATATTCAATGACCATATTGCGGCCCCTCCACCAGAGTCCCATTCACTACCTCTGCCCAACCTGTCTCTTCCACTCTGTCCCACATAACTACCACCAAAATGGTCCCTTGTGGTCCCCGTCTCCAATGGCCTGTCTCCCATGCCTTGCCAGTTAGCATATCAGAAGTAGAAGTGCCAACCTAGGGAACACTTGAAAGCGGTGTAAGGATATTTGGGGTTGTCACCATGGCTCGAGGTTGCCAATGGCATTTAGCAAATTGAGAAGGCGCACACGACAGATTCTTGACCCACCTGACATGGCAGTACCATCTTTAAGAACCAGTTTATATCGATTTTTCTGAGAGGTGAAACAGGCTAAGAAGGAAAAGATTTAGCCAAGGTCACTTAGCCAGCCAGAAACAAAGTTACAGCTAAAAAAGAAGCTCCAATCTTGTCCCAGCCAGGCTTCTGGACCCTCAGGTGCCTGCCTGAACCAGGAACTCTTATCAAAGCGTCAGCATGTGAAAGGGGGAGAGACCATTGTAATGGGGGCTTTCAACAGGCCAGAGCCACTCTGGGGGCAGCGTCATGGCTGGGGATAAAGCCCAGGCTTTGCAGGACACAGAACCCTGGAAGAGAAGACT
>NW_011918750.1:0-2245 GCF_000151845.1 Pteropus vampyrus | reverse complement strand
GTTTTAGTTTCACTCTCACTGGAAAACAGTTTAGGGCTTCACTGTATACCCCCAAAGGTCTGACACATTCAGTTGAACAAGATGCAAACCAGATGGTTTGGGGCTCCGTGATTTTGTGAGACTGTCCTCGCTTCGGTTTTATGAATCCTCTTCAACCCTGAGCGCGCCCATATTTACCTCGTCTCTGTCTTTCCTTACGGAAGAATTTCCCTTTCCATCTCCGTACGCAGGGCCTGCTCTCCGTCAAGTGGTGGTCTTTCGCGGCTCCGTTCCGAAGACTGGGCGGGGGCTTCTGGACCCAGTCTCCAGTCTCTCGGCTTTTCTTTCATGGTCCCCTTCTCCCCTTCATCCCGGCCCTTCCCACGCACTCGACGGACACGTCCTTTTTGTACTTTGCCCTAGTTCGGCAACCGCATTTTTTATTTTTATGGTTCTGGTTGGTTCTCAGATCCATCTCGCCTTATTGATGAATGACATACCTCACTCCAGAACGATTATTTATAGTTTTTCCAAGTCGCGTTCCCTTCTTTCGTGTGCAGATGCGTCCGTCCGCCCCAGCGCTTGGTTCTCTCTCCTCGTCGGCCTAGACGTCTGTGGGGTTGAGCAGGACTCGCGTCCCCGCCCTGGTGGTTGGGATTCCCTGCCAGACTCTCTCTCGTTCTCTGCAAAGCTCCCAGCTCCAGCCGGAACTCCTGCCGTTTGTCAGGAGAATGGATGCGATACAGCGCCAGACAGTGACCGAACACGCGGTTGCCGGTCACGCTTCTCATCCTCCTCAGGCCTTCGCCGCCCGATAACAAGGTGCCACCTCGAGTGTCTGATGTGACCTCGCTCACTCTCTGCTCCACCCCGGACGTGGAGACGTGGAGCCTCTCTGTGTCCCGAGGGGCATTTCACGGCGGCCGAGCTACCAGGTGACGCTGGGCGGCGGGCCTGCACCTCCGGTCCCCCGTGCAGCGGCAGCCGCTCCTAAAATCGCTGGGTCTCGGGCTGCGGTTCGCCCCTTCCCTTTCTGTCTGCCAGGGGTCGCTCCAAATTCCCGCATTCTATGCATCGTTTGTATGAGTGTGACACTCAGGGGTGCTGCGGCCTGGCCAGGCGAGCTTGTTTGGACACCTTGAAATGGAACTCCGTGGTCTAGTCTCCAGGGATGTCTAGCGGTGAAGAGCCAGGGCAGGAGGGGTGTCCGCTTTCAGCAGCCGTGGCCTGCCAGGGGCTTCGTTGAAAGCACTTCAGTGGTGCGCCCGTGTGTGTTAACATTTCAGAGAAACACAACCTTTGACTGAGCTGTTTAAATTCTGGGAATCTGACCAATACTGTTAATGATGCCATTAAGTTGAGAAGCTCAGTTAAGGACGTTTATTGCAGCATTATTTGAAGTGGCAAAATACTGAAAGCCGCTTGGATGTCACTCAAGACAGTTGACTGCATCTTGGCCTATTTTTGCTATCGTATATTTGCAGCTATTATAAAAAATGAGGAAAATATACATGCACTGACTTCCAGGGCTGGTAATGATTTACATTTAAATGAAAATATCAAGTTATTGAGTAGTCTGTGCGAGACGAAATAAACAAATAGACAGTGGCCAGCCTGTGTTACATGTGTGTGTGTATACAATGGTAGGTAGGTAGGTAGGTAGGTAGGTAGATAGGTAGATAGGTAGATAGGTAGATAGGTAGATAGGTAGGTAGGTAGATAGGTAGGTAGGTAGGTAGATGGGTAAGTAGATAGGTAAGTAGGTAGGTAGATAGATAGATAGATAGATAGATAGATAGATAGATAGATAGATAGATATGCAGATAGGTAGATAGGTAGTTAGGTAGAAAGAAAGCTGACTTGCAGTTGCCAGCCTAAGAAACCGACACGTAGGAGAGCCAGCCTGCTATGTATAAGTCAGACTTACAGGGAGTCGAATTGCTGCCTTCAGTTACCTGTCCAGGAAGCCAGACAATAGCCCTCAGTAGAACTGAACCATTGGCCCCCGGCGGCCCGGAGCTGCTTAATAACTGACAGCTCCCCTCGTTTACATCTCTGCTCTCCACCTAAGGCCGACCAGAGAACACCAAATGTGCACCCCTCACCAATCGCACGTGACACCCCGCTCGTAGTGAGCCCACTTACCTACACCTTCGCCAGGCCAGCCGCCTCCGACCAGGCCACACCTGGAGACTTCCTGTTTCCCACCATGAATCTCCCCGCTCCTCTTCCTGCCTTCAGTCTGCCATAACACGAGGCGGGGGGC
>NW_011918749.1:0-1003 GCF_000151845.1 Pteropus vampyrus | reverse complement strand
CAAGGCGCTGGAGGGAGAGGTGGCTGGCTGCAGAGCCCAGAGCTCTCCTGCGAAGCTGGGGGTGGGGGGTGGGCTGTGGCGATGGGTGGGCTCTGGGCCGTGAAGTCTCCTCTGGCCAAATTTACATGTTCTTGGTTGTCCAGGTGCAGTCCTTCCTCTTTTCGGCGACCCGATGTATTTATAACTCATCCTTCAAAGGGTGTGAGCTGTGAGCTTCAGTCTTCAGACTGAACCAGGAACAAATTAATACATGCTGTTGAGCAGAGTGAGGAGCCGTGGAAAAAAGCCAGAAAAATCTAAATGAAAGAAGCACTGCACAAGAAGAGAAAGTCACCTCCGGTCACTACTGTTCTCAGCGACGACAGTGGCCGCTCGAGCAGCTGCAGCGCACTGGTGCTTTTACGTGTCCGTGATGGACGACCGTGTTTTTTCACTCTGCACACACCTCTGAGAGTGTCGGTGCAGGTGTTTCGTCGCTAAGTCAGAAGGTGCTCAGAGGTGTTAAGTATCTTGTTCTGGGACACAGAGCCGGCAACGTTCCAAGGCAGGCGTGCCTCCCGCCGGCCCACGGCCACGCTCCTTCCACAGGCCACACGGAGACCAGCAACGGCGCCGAGTCCACGGGTTCATTGCATTGTCACAATAACTCTGTGCAGCTGGTCAGCTTCTCCCTCTGTGCTACACTGAAACACATCAAGCTTCAGAAAGGCCAGAGGATGTGGCCAAGGCCACGGCTTGGGGGGCAGGGGGGACCGGAAGGAGGAAAAGAGGGTGAATCTGTAACCGGAGGCCAAGCTTTGGCATGTCCGTGCTGTATTGTCATTCCCTGGGGACAACATGGGATCTGAGGTGACACCTGCTTTCCACCTAATACGACAGGCCCAGAACTCCCGAGTCCTCTCTCGGCTTCAGGGCTTGGGGAGGTGGAGGGGTGACTTCTCCTTATCTGTACCTTGTTCGCTATTTTTTCTCCTCAGAACGTCCTTCCCCAGCTCCTCCATGA
>NW_011918748.1:0-1280 GCF_000151845.1 Pteropus vampyrus | reverse complement strand
TTCTCTCTCTCGCTCTCTCTCTAATCTCTCTCTCTCTCTCTCTCTCTCCACATTTCAGGACTAGAGTGAAGTGGGGACTCGATACAGCCTCATCTGGAGACATACATCTTAGCCGAATACGTCCTTACTAAAGGAAGAAGGAGTCTCATGAAGACATGATTTGCTCAAACTCCTTTTGGAAATGGGCTGTCGAAGCTTGGGCAATGGTTCAGCTTATGCCAAACTCCAATCCATTAGGACCTAGCACATGTGGACGTGATTAATGGGCAACTGCTATGTGTCATCTGGGCCATCGGCAACCAGGAAAGCCACGGGAAACACAGGAAAATCCTTAAACCATTTGGACCAACTACACTTTTCCAGAGGATGAAATTAACCATTACTTTTTCCCATTCGTAAAACTGGGTAGAATACACCCAGCTGTAAGGCAAGAGCTGGGAGGGATTCTCTGGCTCAGGGTGCCATTCCGAGGCAGAGGGAGGGGAGACAGCGAGGACTGAGCCACTCGCTCCGTGTGTGGACTCCCTGTGTGGACTCTCTGTGTTAAAAGTTATGGACACTTCTGTCCCGAAGTCCCTAAGTGGCCAAATCTTCTCCATTTTGCACATGGGGAAGATGAGGTCAAAAGAGCAAGTCACTTTTTCTTCTTCCCCCAGCGCTTAAACATAAACTAGCAGCAGCGGTCACTATCCATAGCTAGGATGGCCAACGTTCCAGAAAGGACCACATAAAAGAAATCAAAAACGAAACAGTATCTCCCCCTCTAAAAAGAAATTGGTTAGTGGTCCCCTTCTCTCTGTAACTCACTTGAAGTTGGGGGCGGGGCGGGGGGGGGGGACAAAGTCACAGCTTTTAAACGCAGGTCATAAAAACAAGCCCAGTAAGTCCTCAAAGTCAAGGGCGGGTTCTGTGGCTTTAAGCGAAACGTAAAATGAAACCGGATCGGCCATAGGCTCATTGAAATAAACAAGAGTTAGGTTCCTCGGCATCTCATCAACGCTGTTAGCGAAACTGCGTCGTTTTTATTCCAAGACCCGCTTAACGATAGTGTTCTGGGAAATGTGTCCTTGGGCCGTTTCCCCTGGGTCGTGGGACCGCGGGCCAGGGGGCATCGCACGAACCCGTGCGCCCGGCACCTGCTCAGCACGCACCCCGCCCCTCGGCGGCTCCCGCGCCCGCCCCGAGCCCGGCCGTGCCCCTGGCGTTTGCTCGCGGGGAGGGTCGGGCCCGGCCCTCTCCTCCTCCTCCCTCCCCCCGGGGCGCGCCCCGAAACGCAAGGC
>NW_011918747.1:0-3033 GCF_000151845.1 Pteropus vampyrus | reverse complement strand
AATTAAGAGAATTCGGGTGATTTCTTTTGCTTCTGTTTTATGGTACTCGTGCTCAGACCTCTCAGGAAGTCGCATTATGCACTTTTCATTTGCGTAAACTCTACACGCGGTGACCCGCACAGCGTAGCTCGTGCGTGCCGACAAGCGTACACGCCCACGTGACTCCACTGCGACCCGGACGGCGCGTCTCCGTCATTGGCTCCGGGCGCCTCGCCCGCCCCGCGCGTGGACGCCGCCCTCGTCAGCAGTCGCCGATCTGTCCGTCCCCGTGGGCCGCCTGCACCTCCGGGTGCATCACACTCCCTCGTCCATGCTGCCTTCACTCGACACGCCTCTGAGGTCTGTGCGTTCGCTTCCTTCTTGTCACCGAGTGAGTATCCATCGTCCCCTGCCCTCCCTGAGAAACAGCGGCGGAGCCTCGCGAAGCCCCGACCCGGACGACCCCAGACCAGGAGCACTGCGAACTGGCACACGGACCTCGGGCCGTTCACGAAACCACGGGAGCGGCGTCTCTGTGGGCACCTATTCGGCCCATCTCATTGACTACCCATCCGGATGCGAGGCCACGGACCTTTCGGTCCTGGAAGCTCATTTTGGTCTCTCAGAGCTCCCACTCCGCGGCCGATTCTCCATCACTGTGTGCATGTTTTCCTTTAAGTCCTCAAATGCGTTTATGAAGCAGACTGGGACCCTAACGAAAGAGCCGATTCCAGCCTCTCGGCCTCTGCTCCTGGTGACGGCTTTTGTTTTTCTTGGTCATGAGTCACATTCTCCTGCTTCTTCACTTACCGAATAATTAAGGAATCCGGATTATGGGCCTTTCTTTAAAGGGTATTAAAGTTTGTTTTGGCAGGCAGTCAAATCGCCAGCAAATCCATCTAATCCTTTTAGCTTTGGTGTCATTCTTTGCTAGGGTGATCTATTTAGAAATTGTCCTGGGATACGGCCCTTCCTCTCGAGTGTGGTCTGACACCCACGGTGTGTCCTAAATGCCCACGGTGCCCGGCGGAGTCCTCCATCCAGCGGGTCTGGGACGCCGGCGTCTCTCAGCACGGCGAAGCCCTGCCGGCTCGCTTCAGCCCTTGTGCCCACAGCAGCCCCACCCGCCCCATGGGCCCTCCCGGGGTCTCAACGCACACGCACAGCCCCCTCTCGGCCAGGACGGCGTGACACTCCCACGGCGACTCCCGGGCGCTCCCTGCTCCGCAGGGCTCCCTCCGCCTGTCTCCGCCCGGCCGACCCCAGCCACGTCCGCAGACCCCAGTGCCAGTCTCGGGCCCCTCAGCTCGGCGACGCTCCTGCGTGGCGGCGTAGCACGCAGTCCCAGGCAGAGAGCGAGGTGACCACGGGGCCCACCGCGTGCGCGTCTTTCTCTCCATCTCGAGTCTCGTGACCGTGCAACCCCTGAAAACGGTCGCTTTGCGCTCTGCCTGGTTTCGCGACGGGCGTGGTGTTGGGGGGCCCAGCGCCAGTCGCTCCGCCGGGGCAGACGCGGAATTCGGCCACGCGCACTCTTACGTTTTCTTGTTTTCGACGCCACCTGCTTGCTCGCAGTCCGAGGCCCGCGCTTCCTTTCATTTTGGTTACGATTCGCTGTGTTTATGTTCGCAGTTATAACTTTGAAAATGCTCACGGCACGATGTTAATAAGCGTGGCGCGGCCACTCAGAGACTGCGGCAGGTCCGTTTGCTCCCGAAAGCGTGCTCCGCGGTTTTGATGACAAATTTACCTTCATAATCGGAAGAAGGTCTTCTACTTTGTGCACCTTTGCCAGAGCTTCCCTCACTTCCAGCAGCCCTTTAGGGTTATTAGCTCTGGGGGCGGGGGGGCGGGGGAGAGAGAGAGAGAGAGGGGGAGAGAGAGAGAGAGAGAGAGAGAGAGAGAGAGAGAGAGAGAGAGAGAGAGGGAGGGAGGGAGGAGATAAAGGAAAATTAAGACAGAAATGTAACAATCACACCATTATCTGTAACTTAAATAAGTCCTTGGTCACGAATAGCTCACTGTTCGACGCGCTGGGCCACAGCGCCTCTAACTAACGGGGTGGTCTGAGCCTGATGAGACTCGGGCCATGGGTGAGGATTACGGAACCAGCCAGTGGCCCGTGCGGGCGGCGCACCGGGCTGGGTTTGGTCATAGGTCCTGACTCTCCTATTCCAGCTCTAGAATCACAAGTAAACGTTCTTTCTTTCCAACGCTGCTCAAACGGAAGTACCCTGCCTGGTTTTTATACCAGTTTTCTATCTACTCGGAATCCCTTTTTGCCCAGGATTCTGTTCACCACGCTGCCTCTTTCCCTCCTGAAGAAATTCTAAGAAACATCCTGCCTTTGGAAGAGAGAGATCAGAAAAGCCACAGTATGGTGTGTAAGATTAAACGTGTTCACTGAGGCCCATGATTTCCCGAAGCTGTTAAAAATGAGAGGTTTTATGACTTGAACGTGGAGTACTTCGCTTCGTCTGTCAACAGGTTTAGTTTTCAAGTTTCACAAACGTAACTACCGTGAGATGTATGCGACGTAGCCGTTACCATGGAAAAGAAAATTAGAGGATTACCCATGATAAACGAGAATTCTGTCTTTGATAAAATGAAGAATTTTCTCAAAATATTCCAGGTACCTCATGTTGATAACCTGGCCCCTGTAAGAAAAAAGAAATTAAGAATTTTTACAAACTCGCATGTTCCAAACGACGCCTAATTTCCAAGTGAATGTGACAGAACAGGGTAGCTACGAGAACAGCGCGGCAAGATACTGGGAAAGCCACGCGTTCGCTCCCACGGCTAGAGACGCAAAACCGCGTCTCGGGGCACAGAGGGGCGCTCGGCCCCCGTCCCTGACTTGCAGTGTCCGGACGGAAGAGCAGCGGCCCAGGGACCGGCTGGCCCTCCCAGGCCGGCGGCCTGGCGAGCAGCTGGCGTCGGCGATCTCGGCAACAGACCTGCGCAAGACGCCTCCGAGCCAAGCTCCATTATCGGGGTGTCCTGGGGAATGAAACGGTCCCCATCTAATTACGTTCTATGACGTTCGGAAAGTGA
>NW_011918746.1:0-2205 GCF_000151845.1 Pteropus vampyrus | reverse complement strand
GCCGAGAGCGGGGGCCGGGGCGGGGGCCGAGCGTAGGGGCTGAGAGCTTGTGGGCCGAGCCCGCGGGCCGGGACAGGGAGGGGGGCGCGTGCCCTCCCAGCGGGTCTACAGCGTCCGCCGCCGCCGCCCATGCTTACCGTCTCCACTTGACCGCAATGTCGAACATGTCCCGCCACTGCATGGGCCGCGTCCGCCCGCCCGTCCGGACCTTGGCGTTGGCCCAGGTGCGCTGCACGGCGTGCATGACCTCCAGCGCGGCCAAGCCCATGGCTGCAGGGGGCGACATTGGGGAAGCGAGTCGGTAAGAACTCGTCAGGGGGACGGACGGCCGCCGCGTCTCCGTGGCAGTAGCCCAGTCACCACACAGGCGACCCACAATACTGCGGGGTCCGGGGCGCCGGCCCCCACACAGTCGGAACTCCGAGTGTAACTTCCGACTCCCCCAAAACCCAACTGCTCACAGCCTCCGCTGCGGAAGCCTTTGCGACAACGTGAACGGCGGCCGACATGGGCCGTGGGTGATCCGCTCGGCGTGCCGTGACCCGGCATGAAGCCAGGCGGAGCCAGGGAGGGGACACCGACCGCATTCGCCGAGGCCGCACACTCACGTCGCGTTTACGAGACAGAACGTCTCACGTGACACGCACCTGGAGACACATGCGTCCCTAGCACCGGCGTCGGGAGGAATGAAAGGGTGATGTGAAAAAGAAACTCTCGTTTGTTTACGAGCGCCGCGGCTTGCGTGCTGACGACAAGTGGCAGCCCAGCGTCGTGGGCGGGGCGCTCCCGGTGGCAAACGAACACCCACGAGGTCTTCCGGGACGTTTACTGGTCAGCCCTGCGAGTGAGCGACCGTGCCCGCAAACCCGCGTCGCCCCGGGCTCCGCTGCACAAAGTCAGGGCCGGCAATTTAACGAGACGGGGACGTGGCAGCCCCCACGGCCGTGCTGAAATGAACTCTATCCAAGGAGACAGGGACACAGCTGTCTCCTCCCAACGCCGACCCCACTGGAGCACCTGGCTCGGACTCCCCCTCCCGCCCACGGCGAGGCCACGGCTGCCGCGGCTGAGCCGTCTGGTCTGCCGTCGTGACTCCGGCCCCACGGCGAGGCCACGGCCGCCGGCCGGGAGCCAGGCCTGGGAGCACGTGCCCCCAGGACTCAGGTGGGGGGATCTACCCATTTCCGTCACGGTCACGTGGAGGTTTTGAGTGAGCCCAGTGACGGTATTTTTAAGAGGTGACGTGGCTTAGCGATCCTTGTGCTTCTGTCAGAAATATTTCCATTTCCGGGCGGTTCCGACATACCTCTGTGTACCCTCTTGTTGGGCAGGAATCCGGGGGTCTCGTACTGCATCAGGGAACCCAAACGGTCAGCTACGCAGATCAGCTCTTGCACCTCGGGCTTGTAGCTCTCAAAGTTCTGATGTGACACGTCTCTGGAAGAAACAGTGCAGGCGTGGTGAGGGCTCGGACGGCACGCCCCGGGCGGTCCAATTTCTCCCGGGGAAAACCCACCCAGAAACCTGCCAGCGCTAAATCTCCACCCTCGGCTCCGAGCCTGGGCGCCGGCCCCTCTGGGCTTTATCCCGGCGACTCTCGGTCCTTTGTCCTTCCACACAACTTACAGAATTAGCTCCCCGAGTTCCTCAAAAAAGTTTCTGGGGATTTTGAATGGCATTTTATCGCACCCATAATTAATTTGGAGAGGATGGACCTATTGACATCACGGAGCCTCCCACTCGTGAACGGTATTGTTCTCCACTTAATCTTCCCGTAGTAACTTGCGACAAAGCTCTAACTGACTACAGCCATCGACGCTGACGCGGCTGCACGGGGTCTTTCGGCTGGGGCTGTCCCGGAACGACCGGCCCGTTCTGTCACTTTCGATCCTGGTGTCCGTACGCACTCAGGGGCCTCTCGTAAAAAGCACAGAACTCGAATCAAGCAAATTCCAATCCAACTCTGTCTTTTAACTGCTGTTTAGTCCATTTATATTTACTGTCATTGTTGATACGTCTGGATTTATTTCAACCTATTCTTATTTCTTTCTGTTTGTCCCGATTTTTATGATGTCCCCCCTCCCTCTTTTCTGGTTGATTTTGGATTTAATTTTTTATTTGTTTTTTTTTTTTTTCCTCTTTATGTTTTCATTTCTGTTCTAATATGGACGCTGTGCTCTCTACTCTGTTTTCTAACTCTCAGTA
>NW_011918745.1:0-5422 GCF_000151845.1 Pteropus vampyrus | reverse complement strand
GAAGGAGTAAGTGGGGATGTTACACAGTAATGGAGAACAGCGGAGTCAACCTGAAGGTCTGCTATCTGCTAGCCTCACCTGCGCTGTCCCGCCTTGGGCCATAGTTCAGAGCAGGCCCAGGGCTCGGCTCCTGCACCCCAGCACCTGTACCTGCTCCTGGGGAGGCAGGGGCCACATCTGGCTGGGTCCCTGGGATCTGTACCCAAAGAAGGACCGGGCCCTTCGGCCGCCAGGGAGGGGCATCCGCTGGGAGGGGCTTCTTGGGGGCGGGAACAGCGGCGGGCTCCGGGGGTGAGAACCCGCAGCCGGCACAGGGCGTGGCGCTCCTCCCACTCCGGGTGAGTTGACGGTCCTCGCAGGCCAGCTCCTGGAGCGCCCGTTGGGCCTAGGCCCTGCCCCGCTACCTTCCCTGTGCCCCTGTCGCCTGCCCTCCTTCCAGAGCCTTCTCTCTTGCCTGCCGTGAGGCTCCCTGGAGGCGTCCACACTGGGCCTCACCCCGCGCGCAGTAGCCCAATGACCTCTCCTTTGCCCCCGTTGCTGGCTCCGCTTGGCAGCCGTGACCGCACACGTCTCTTTCCAGGGCCCAGCCTCCTGTCCCCCGGGGCCTGGCCCCGCTGCCCAACGACCCCATCTCCGGGCGGTGGTCGACCCCCGGGGGGCGGAGCATCGCTCGGCTCATCGCCTGCAGAGCTGCGCCGCGAAGCCGCCTCTTCCCCCAACCAAGACGTCCCAAATCCCCGAGCACCGGCGACCAGCCGTCGGACCCGTGCCCTCCAGCCCCGCCGGGTCCGCACACTCGGCGAGTCCCCGGCGGGTGAGCGCCCCACCTGCAGCCGCCAGCGAGCGCTACCTGCGCGCGCGCCCGCCCCGCCCCGCGCGCACTGGGCATGCCCAGAGCCGGGTCACGCGCCCGCACGCTCCAGGCCCGCGCGGACCCAGCCGCTCCCGGCCCGGTCGCCCCGCGCGCCCCATGGAGCGCATCGAGGGGGCAGCAGTGGGCCGCTGCGCAGCCTCGCCCTACCTGCGGCCGTTCACGCTGCACTACCGCCAGGTGAGCCGGCCCGCTGGCGCCGCCCACAGCCCCGGCGCCCCGCCCACACCCCGGAACCCCGCCCCCGGGCTCTGCCAGTGGCTCGGGCCTTTGAGACCGCGCGAGCGCGGGCTCGGGCAGGCGCCCTGGCTGGGACACCTCGGGAGACCACTCACCCCTCCCGGGGGCCTTTGCTGGGCCCCAGCCCTTTGTGCGATGGGGCTTATCAGGCTCCCCGGGGATCAGGGAGAGCTTCCTGGACGTGGTGGTGTCCGCTCTGGGGAGAGGGGGCAGCAGAGGGAGCTGCGTGGGCCTCCTCCCCAGGGCGCCACCTCAGTCTCCGCGTACCCCAGGGAGCCCTATTCTCCCGGGGCACCGGGCATGCAGTGGGTGTTCGTGCCGTGGATAAGTGGCCGCGGCCTCCCTCCCCTTACTCAGCGTCCACGCAGCCCTGGCGGCCCTTCCTCCCGCTCGGCCCTCGCCCGGCGCGGCCTCCTGCGGGACCGCCTCCACGCCGCTCTGGTGACCGCCTCCACGCCGCTCCAGTGACCCCTGCCCTCCTGCCCTTCTCACAGCACGGGCAGGCGGACGTTTGGCGCCTCACCACCCGGCTGCCTCCGACCTGCACCCCCACCCTGCCATCCTCCCGGGCCCCTTCCTCTCACCACCCCTGGGAAGCCCTCCAGGCCCCCAGCCTGAGAGAGGGCCCCCCCCCGCCCCCGCACTCCCATCGCCCCAGGGTGCACCCAGGTTGGCAGCGCTGGCCTGGGGCAGAAGCAGGAGTGGGCTGCCGGACAGAGGTGAGGGACATGGAGGTCGCTGCCTGGGGCAGGATACCCGATGGTGGCAGCACCGCCCCCAAGGGGTGGGGGCTCTGGGCAGCAGCAGGTGGGCACAGCATGGT
The DNA here is from genome assembly GCF_000151845.1 of Pteropus vampyrus. Taxonomy (NCBI): domain Eukaryota; kingdom Metazoa; phylum Chordata; class Mammalia; order Chiroptera; family Pteropodidae; genus Pteropus; species Pteropus vampyrus. The sequence goes on along the minus strand of NW_011918745.1, from coordinate 3,488 downwards.
TCGGGCTCGTACCTGCTGGGCCCGTACCTGCTGGGCCCGTGGCTGTGAAGGGCTAAGGCCTTGGTGGGCTCCTGCAGGCACCTTCCTACCGATGGCTGCTGGTGGCCAGAAGTGAGCCATGCAGGTGGCAGGCTATGGCGGGCACAGCTGGGGGGCCAGGACAGCATTCCCTCTGGGGCCACAAGACATTGGGCAGGGCAGTGCATGCCGCCGTGAGGTCTCTGCAGGCCTGGCCAGGGGAGGTCTGGGGGGCAGACAGACCAGAGGCAGGGTCTCTAAGGGGAGAGGCCTGTGTTCACTGCAGCCCTGTCCATCCCTCCCAGGTCCCTGCGAGATGAGCCAAGCCCGGGGCCCACGAGCGGGCCGGGGCCCTGGCTGGGGTGCTGACGGCCTCAGCAGGCCTCTCTGACCTTCCCCTGCACCCCACCTTGGCTGGACCTAAGGGTCTGACAGTTTTGATCTTGAGCCGAGAGAGTCCGTGAAACCTGCACAGGTCACATTTACCCTGAGGGAGGCAGGGAGCATAGCAGGCACATGGCAGACTGGGGGCAGGCCTTCCTTGGAGCCCGTCCTGAGTGGCTGGCTGGCCCTGGGGTGGCGGATTGCAGGCAGGCCCGGGCTTGCCTCTGCGGGCAGTGCTGGAGAACAGCCTCCTAGGCAGCCCAGCTTGCCCTTAGAGACCAAGGTCACTACCACCCCTCACGGCCAAGCTCAGCCCAGCATGTGGGCGTCTGCCCGTGAGGGTCCCCTGCCCGGACTATACTTCCCTCACTTCCGTGGGGCCTGGTGTGGTGCCACCTCCTCCAGGAAGGCCTCACAAAGGCTGTCCCCTAGCCCCCTGTCTCCTGCAGCCCCGGCTGTGCTGTCTGTGTGTCTGGCGCTCAGGCACACGTCCATTTCGGGGCCTGGATGGACCCCAGAAGTGGAGCCAGCAGTTCGCCAGGCCCTGTGGGCTGACCCAGTGATGGAGGGGTTGGCAATGGGCGGCCACAGCACAGGGCTCCAGGTCCAGCCCCCCCTGCAGGATCCCTTTGGGGAGGGGTAAGCTGGGCGGAACGGCCACTGCCTGCTCTAGCCTCGAGGGCGGGAGCCCGCCTCATCTAGGGCTGTCCAGCTGGCAGGACCCTGGCGCCTGCTGAACCCCCGTTAGCGTTTGCTCTGCCTGCTGCGGCCGGCCCAGCCCAGGCTCCGCCCATACTGCTCCTTCGTACACTCAGTGCTGCCCAGAGCCTGGGCCCATCGGGACAGGGTGCCCGGGGTGGGGGCAGCAGGGTGGTGGACGGAAGCAACAGGCCGACAGGACCACAGGAGGCGTGAGAGACAGCCCAAGACAGACACTGGGCCAGTGGGGGGGTGCCATCCCACTGTGCAGTCCCCGTCACTGAAGCCCCACGTCCTGAGCATGTGCTCCCACCTGGCTCAGGTGCCCCCGCTGCTGCCCCAGGGCCTGGCCTGCCCCCCCCCGCCTTCCCATCTCCCTTTGTCCAGAGGCCCGAGGGAATTTTAGCTCTGCCCGCGTGGGACCACCCGCCCTGACTGTGAGGGTACAGCAGGCTGCCCCTGCCCCATGCCCCGTGGTCCTTCCCACACTTGGGGACCGCGGCCATCTCTCTGCAGCTCCTTGAACTTAACCTGTGCTGGGTGGTGCCCGAGACGCCTTTCCTCCCTCTGCCCTGGTTTTCTGCCTCAGCCCCCAGAGCATCCCTGCCCAGCCCGGCCTCCCCCGTCCCCCACCCCGTGGGAGTCCCCACTCTGGGGGCCCCGGCCATGAGCACACCTGCCCGGGCGGAGCCGTGTGGCCGTCTGGCCTCAGCTCCCCACGGCACCGGCACCTCTGCCTCTTTCAGAATGGCACCCAGAAGTCGTGGGACTTCATGAAGACACATGACAGGTGAGGGCCCCGGATGGGGACACTGGGAACCGGGGACCTGGAGCCCCAGCCTGGCCCATGAATGTCCCGTCTCGCCTCATCCTCACCGAGGCCTGGAGGCCGGGCTGTGTGCCAGCTCAGGCCCCCTGGGGCATGGTGGTGGGCAGGGCCTGAGACAGGCCATCTGGGTGCCCTCCCCAAGCACCGGGTGATGGGCAGGACAGCGACATGGCTCCAGTGCGGCTGGCAGTCACCTGGCCCCCGAGCGGCCCAGTGTGTCCTTCCCCTGGCATAGGCCTGGGCCTCAGTCTCCCCACCTGAGCACGGGACCCAGTTCCGGGCTGCTGGGAATGGGGCCCGCGGGAGTGAGGTGACGCTGAGCTCTGTCCCTCTGTCCCTTCAGTGTCACCGTGCTCCTGTTCAACTCTTCCCAGAGGAGCCTGGTGCTGGTGAAGCAGTTCCGGCCAGGTGCGGGGGCCGGACGGGGGGGGGGGGAAGGGGCGGGAGGGGGGGAGGGGCGGGAGGGGGGCCCTGCAAGAGCAGCTCTCGGGGCTCTGGGGAGCACGGGTAGAGAGGGTGTCGGGCCCCCGTGGGTCCCATAGAGGGGGCATCCACGTGGTGGTGACCGTGGTCTGCCCTCCCCTGGCCAGCCGTGTACGCGAGCGAGGCGGAACGCAACTTCCCTGGGTGTCTGGCAGCCTTGGACCAGGACCAGCCCCGGCTGCTGCCGGGGGCACTGCCCGGCTCGGCGGGCGTGACGTACGAGCTGTGTGCTGGCCTCGTGGACCAGCCTGGCCTCTCGCTGGAGGAAGTGGCCTGCAAGGAGGCACGGGAGGAGTGTGGCTACGACCTGGCGCCGGCCGACTTGCAGCGGGTGGCCACCTACAAGTGCGTGGGACCTGCAGGGCGGGGGGAGGCGTGCCACCCAGGGCGCGGAGCAGGCCACCCGCAGGCGGCGAGCACCCTGTCCCCCGGGCGTGCAGGCAGGGTGGTTCCTCCTCGTTCTCAGATCATGGCCCAGGCGGGACCCAGGGCTCTTGGAGCTGGTTCTGGAGCATGCCGGGCCCTTGTCCCCACCCCGTGGCCCCTGGCCGAGTGGGGCGGGCTCCCGTGGCAGCTGCTGCTGACAGATGCCTCTACTTCCTGTGGGATTAGGCACCGGGTGCTGGGGGTGGGTGAGTCACAGACCTGCTCTGACAGCAACTCAGGAATGAGGGAGGCCTGGGTCTTGAGCTGGGGTTGATCCGCCGACTGATAGATGCCAGTGGTATGGTGACAAGCGCACACTCTCCACTGGGGGCTCCAGCCTGCCCGTCCCTCATGTGCGCATGGCTAGGCGGGCAGCTCCAGCAATCCCGACCCTCCGATAGGCGTTGCAGGGGAAGGCAGGTCATATTATCGGAGGGTACCATCCCAGCTCGCCACCGCAGGGACCTAATTAACAGGAGCATGGAGCCCGTGCCCTCCAGGAGGTGCATCCTGGGGCCCTGTCTTCCTGATGGGAGCTGGCTCGGCACTGGCTCTGGGGTCCAAGGTCCCCTATGGCCTGAAGCCCCTTGGGGCCCTCCTGTGGGCCATGCCGGCCCTTCCTGAAGGGCTGCTTGGCAAGCCTGTTCCT
>NW_011918744.1:0-2248 GCF_000151845.1 Pteropus vampyrus | reverse complement strand
GACACCAGGGCTTGACAATAGACACAGTCTCGTTACGCGTGGCGTGAATCGCGTTAATTGCATGGTCACCAGCGTTTTTAGTGATATCCGGTCATCCGTAAGAACGCTTCGGTTTTTTCTTATTCCGTGCCATCTACATCGCTGTCGGTCCTGCCTGCACGGTCGGTGGCATCGGGATCGATGTTGCGATGCGGGTGAGGGTCAGTGGGCGCCTTACCCGGCGGCAGCTCCTGCTGTTGGCTCTGCACTTGCAGTCGAAAGGGGGGCACGGACGGGGCGCACCGGGCGGTCCGTCGGGGCCGGGCGGCACCTCTTCAGCGCGCCGCGGCGTGGGCTGTTGGGTCTGGGCGCCCGGACCGCCGACCCCGGCCCGCGCCTCCCTGCGCTCCCCCTCTGCCTTATTTTTAGGCGGCGCGGCCCATGGGCTATTTCGAGCTGCGGCTGAGCGCGCTGCGGAACGCGAACGGGGAGCTGCTGAACGGCGCCTGCTGTGACGGCGACGGCCGGACGACGCGCGCGGGGGGCTGCGGCCACGACGAGTGCGACACGTACGTGCGCGTGTGCCTCAAGGAGTACCAGGCCAAGGTGACGCCCACGGGGCCCTGCAGCTACGGCCACGGCGCCACGCCCGTGCTGGGGGGCAACTCCTTCTACCTGCCGCCGGCGGGCGCCGCGGGGAACCGGGCGCGGGCACGGGCCCGGGCTGGCAGCGATCAGGACCCGGGCCTCGTCGTCATCCCCTTCCAGTTCGCCTGGCCGGTACGTGCGCCCCCACCCTGCGCCCCAGCCCTCCCCTCCCTCGGCGCCCCGGCCCCCGCCCTGCCTGCAGCCCCTCCGGCACCTGCGGCCCGCGCCCTGCGTGCGGCCGCGCGCACCTACACGGGGCCAGAACGGCAGGGGGCGCCGCGCGGCGGGCGGACCCCCGGCGCGTGCTCCGTGGGACCGGGTCCGCACCCCGCCACGTGGGCGCGCGGGGATCGCGGCGGGGGCGGGGGCGGGGGCGGAGGCGGAGTGGCAGCGGCCCGCGTGCGCGGCGGCCCGCGGCGTGTGCCTGCGTCGCCCTGCGCGTGTCTGCCCGGGTGGGGAGGCGCGGCGAGGCGCCCCGGGCCCAGGCAGGCCGCGGAGGCATGTGCGGCGCGCGTGCTGGGGCTGGTATGGGGCAGGCCTCAGCGGAGCCTCCTCGGGCCGCAAGCCAGCCTGCGCCCGCCCTGCTGTTTCCGGGATGCCCGGGGGTGGGGGCGACTCGAGCGGGCGGGATGGGGGGGCTGGGCCCAGGAGGGCTTAATGCGTGTATGTTGGCTGCAGCCTGGGCTGCTGGCCCAGGGCCCCCCAGGGAAGGAGATGGGTCCTGGTGCTGTGACTCTGATGGCACTGTCCGCGTTTGGGATTTTGGGTTTGTTTTCCTTTGGGAGGGGGCTTGTGGGGTGGTCAGTCAGGCAGGAGCCCTGGACCTGGGGATGCCCGGAGGGATGTGGGCTGCTCCAGGCCGTGGCGGGCGAGGGCTGGGGTGGTGGGAGCGGAGGCCGCCGGCCAAGGCGCCTGGTGCCTGATGCAGCTGTCTCCTGAAACAGGGCCTGGCACCCGCCAGTGTCTGTGCTGCAGGCGGGGGACGGGATGAGGTGGGACCCCCATGTGCAGAGTCAGAGCAACTGGGAGGACCTGGGAGACGGGGGTGCCAGGCTGTGACTGGGGGGCCTGACCCGCCCGAAGACATCTGGCTGAACCAGCCGCGCCTTGCGCTGGGGTGGAGGCCGGGCCGGGTATGGTGGGGCCAGCAGGACCTGCCCTTTGGGGGTCTCGCCTCCGCCCCGCCTCTCGGCCCTGTGCTGGTGCCTTCTCCCAAGCTGGGGCCAGGCAGCCTCGCCTGGTGCCCCGCCCTCACCCCTTCCGACCTCCTGCCCTGGTTTGGGAGGCTGGCCGCAGCCCTTCTGGCCATAGCCCGGCCCTTGTGAGCCTGACTGACCCCTGGGGTCTCCCCTGGCCCCAGTGCTTCCCAGGGGAGCGTGTTTCTGAGATGGAAAGGTCGGAGGGCCTAGGGCAGTTCCGATAAGCCGCGTTCGCCCCCACAGCCGGGAGCAGGCAGGTCTGAGCAGGGCTGCAGCCCGTCTGCGCTTGGGCGCGTGCCAGGCCCGCTCCACATCGCTACCTGAGGATGTGTTTTCTGCTCGAGTTGGCAGCGGTGGCATGGGGGCAGAGGAGGCCTTGGAGGAATGTGGCTGGCCAATGCGTGTCCCTTGTGGCTCGTGTG
>NW_011918743.1:0-1577 GCF_000151845.1 Pteropus vampyrus | reverse complement strand
CAGCAGCCTGATCCAGAGTGCTGCCCATGCCATGTGGCCGCATCACCCAGCGGGAGAACAGCTCGCTGCTGCTGCCGTCACCGAGGTCAAGGTGGAGACGGCGGTCGTGGGCGGCTCGCTGCAGGTAAGTGGGGCCCGGGCGGGGGCTCGGGGCTGGGGCGGGGCGGGGCCGGGCCGGCCTGAGCCACAAACGCCGCCGCCGCCCGCCCAGGTCTGCTGGTGCCCGTGCTGTGCGGCGTGTTCAGCGTGCTGTGCGCGGCCTGCGTGGCCGTGTGCGTCTGGTGGACTCGCAAGCGCAGGAAAGAGCGGGAGAGGAGCCGGCGGCCGCGCGAGGAGGCCGCCAACAACCAGTGGGCCCCGCTCAGTCCCATCCGCAACCCCATCGGGCGGCCGGGCGGCCGCAAGGATGCGCTGTGCCCGTGCAAGAACTTCACGCCGCCGCCGCGCAGGGCGGCCGAGGCGCTGCCGGGGCCCGCGGCCCCCGGGGCCGGCGGGGACGAGGACGCCGAGGCCCCCGGCCACGGGGACGAGGACTCCCTGGAGGTGGAGAAGTTCCTCGCGCACAAACTCACCAAAGAGCCCTGCGGCTCGCCCGCGAGGCCGGCCCGCTGGGCCGCGGGCCCCAAAGTGGACAACCGTGCGGTCAGGAGCGCCGGCGATGCGCGCCACGCCGGCCAGGAGTAGCCGGGCCCCCGCCCGGCCGTAGGAGGCAGAGGCCGTGTGCATAGTTTCTTTATTTTGTGTAAAAAAACCCACCAAAAACCAAAAACAAATGATTTATTTTCTACGTTTCTTGGACCTTGTGTAAATTATTCGCCCGCCGCCCGGCGGGACACGGCGCACGCCCTCGCTGGGCCGCCGCTCCCGTGGCGTGCCCGCCGGACAGCGGGGTGCCGGTTCTCGCTGAGCCGTTGAGCGTCCGTTCGGAGGTGGTGCACTGTTTACAGAATCTTCCTTTCTGTTCCTCATGCGGGGCCCTCAGCGGCTCCAGGCCCAGGAGCTGGTGGGACCCGTGGCTGCCGGTGGCGGCCGGTGGCGGCCGAGGCCCCGGGCCCGCGGGCGGCCTGTCTCGCTCACGCCCGCCTGGGACGCGCGCCCTAGCAGCCTCTCAACTGTGGTTTCAGAAGTGCCCTTCCTGACTGCTCCGTCCCCCCCCGGGACGGGGGCTGCTGACGCGGGTGACAAGTGCCTTCACACAGATTCTCCCCTCGCAGCTGTGGACGTCTGCCGCGGGCACCAGGCCACTGCCCCCCGCTGGCCCCGCCGCCCCCCCCCCGCGAAAGTGCATTTTTGTAAATGTGTACATATTAAATGAATCACTCTGTATATTTGATTTAATAACTTAAACGTTTTGGCCTCCCTTGTTCTTTGGGTGCTGTTTCTCTGTTATTTGTAGGCGGGGCAGGGGCAGGGTCTCCACTGTAGAGAGGCTGGGCTGTGAGCTGCACAGTGGCCATGAGGTGACGTGGTCCTGCTGACCCCAGGGCCTCCACGGGCATCCTCGGCCTTCTTGGAAGTGGCCCCAAGGAGATAGGGGAGGGGAGGTACCCAAACCCTGCTAGCAACAGCTAAAGACG
>NW_011918742.1:0-20415 GCF_000151845.1 Pteropus vampyrus | reverse complement strand
GGTGAGAGGGGAGATAGTAGGGATAAAGGGGTGTAATATTAGATGATGGAAGGAAATATAACCTCGTGAGGTGAACACACAATGCAATATATATAAGACATACTGTTGAATTGTACACTTGAAACTTATTTGATTTATTTAATCAATGCCAGCCACCTCCAATAATTTTTAATAAAAAAAATTAAATTAAGGCACTTGCTCAAGCTCATTTAGTAAGTGGTGATCTCATTTGTGAGAAAATCTGAACTATTTTTAATTACATTATCATTTTCTTATGTACAAGTCCTTTTCATAATAATCCTTTTTTGGAAATGTTAATTTTCAAGAATCTTGTGAGACATTTAACTGGAAATTTCAGAAAAGCAGTTGGATGAATGATTCTGTTCACAGAAGAGTTCTAAGATGGAGATAAATTTGGAAGTCACCAATTAAAAAATGTTTCAATTCTATTTTTGAGTTTGGTCATGTCTCGCTGAGGATCCAAAGCACAGAAGCAGTGAAGAGAGACAGACAGCTGGCAAAGGAGGTTGCTGTGCCGCAGATGAGAAACGCTAAACAGAGTTGATTTGGTTTCATGAATCAAACTCTATGGTCCCAGCAAAGAACTTCCTTCAGGAGAGAGAGAGAGAGAGAGAGAGAGAGAGAGAGAGAGAGAGAGAGAGAGAGAGAGAGAGAGAGAGAGAGAAGATAAAAATAAAAAAATTCCAGAAAAATCTGTTCTTGACTTGGAAAAATACATTTCATTGTTAGATAAGAACATATCACAGTCATAAATCAATCTGTGATTTAAGCAAACATTTTCTTGTGTCATTCTGGAAGCACAGCACCATATATAGTCTTGGGTAAGACCTCAATGAATGCAAGGTGTATATTATTTTAACTATTTTCTGAAAGTAGTCTTGAATGGAAAAGTTATGGGAATAATTTTAAGTCATGATACATGTTGCAAAATTGGTCTCTTAAAGTGTTATATTGATTTATCTTCCCTATAGTAGTGTCATATAAACACCCATTGCATTTGCATCAAAAATATAAAATACCTAGGAATCAAATTAACCAAGGAGGTAGAAGACCTGTTCTGAGAAAATTATGTAATTGAAAAAAAATTGAAAAAAATACAAATAAATGGAAGCATATATCGTGCTCATGGGTATGAAGAATTACCATCTTTAAGATGGCAATACTACTCAAAGCAATCTACAGATTTAATGTAATCTCTATCAAAATACCAATGGTATTTTTCAAAAAGCTAGAACAAATAATCCTAAACTTTATATGGAACCATAAAATACTCCAAATAGCCACGACAATCTTGAGAAAGAACAAAGTTGGAGGTATCACACTATCTGATATCACACTATACTATAAGGCTACAATAATCAAAAGAGCACGATACTGGCCTAAAAACAGATACATTGATCAATGGAACAGAATAGAGAGCCCAGAAATAAATCCACGCCTACCTATATGCTCACTTAATATATGACAAAAGAGGCAAGAATATACAATGGAGTAAAGACAGTGTCTTCAATAAATGGTGTTTGGAAAATTTGACAGATACATGCAAAAAAGAAAGAAAGAAAGAAAGAAAGAAAGAAAGAAAGAAAGAAAGAAAGAAAGAAAGAAAGAAAGAAAGAAAGAAAGAAAGAAGGAAAAAAAATGTACCACCTTCTTACACCGTATACAAGAGTAGACTCTAAATAGATTAAAGACTTAAATGTAAGACCTGAAACCATAAAACTTCTGGAAGAAAACATGGGAAGTAAATTCTCTGATCTTGCTAACAGTAATTTCTTTTTGGATATAACTCCTCGGGCAAGGGAAAGAAAAGAAAAATAAATAAATAAATGGGACTATATCAAGCTAAAAATGTTTTGTACAGCATAGGAAACCATCAACAAAACAAAAAGACAACCAATGAAATGAGAGAAGATATTCGCTTATGATACATCTGATAAGAGGTTAATATTCAAAAAAATATAAAGAATTCCTACAACTCGATAGCATAAATAAATAAATAAATAAATAAATAAATAAATAAATAATCTAATTTAAAAAATGGGCAGAAGACCTGAACAAGTATTTCTCCAAAGAGGAAATACAGATGGCCAATAGACATATGAAAAGATGTTCAAGGTCACTAATCATCGGAGAAATGTACATTAAAACCACAGTGAGATATCACTTCACACCTCTCAGAATGGCTATCGTCAATGAATCAAAGAACAACAAGCATTGACAAGGATGTGGAGAAAAGAGAACTCTCATACACTGTTGGTGGGATTGCAAATTGCTACAGCCATTATGGAAAACAGTCTGGAGGTTTCTCAGAAAATTAAAAATGGGTATAACTTTTGACCCAGCAATTGCACTTCTGGATATTTATCCCAAGAAAACCAAAACAATAATTCATAAAGATCTATGAAGCCTTATGTTCATGGAAGCACAATTTACAATAGCCAAGATATGGAAGCAACCTAAATGCCCATCAGCAGACAACTAAATAAAGAAGTTATGGTTCATATATACAATGAAATATTACTCAGCCATTAAAAAAAATGAAATCCTACCATTTGCAAAGACATACATAGACTTAGAGGTTATTATGCTGAGTGAAATAAGTCAGAGAAAGATAAATACCATATGATTTCACTTATATACAGAATCTAAGGAACAAAAAGAACAAACTAATCAAAAATAGACTCACAAATATAGAAGACCACCTGGTGATGGCCAGAGATGGGGGGTGGTTTGGGGGTGCTGGGAGAAAGGGGTGAAGGGTTAAAGAAGTACATATTAGCAGTTGATAGATGATCATGGGGATGTGGAGTACAGCATAGGAAATGCAGTTAGCACTAATTTAATGACTAGCGGAAAGCCGGAGGAGAGAAAGCAATCAAGGATATTGTTTTATAAACTATGTAAAAGTCTAATCAATGTACTGTATACTTGAAACTATTAATAAAAATTTTTATAAAAAGACATAAGGTAGATGAATGCTTAAGAAAATAAAACCCATACATTTGCTGTCTACAAGAGGCACACCTCAGATCAAATGACACTCACAGACTGAAAGTAAAGAGATAGTAAAAGACACTTCACAGAAATAGAAATGAAGAAAAGCTGGGGAAGCAATACTTCTATCAGACAAAATAGACATTAAAACAAAGGCTATAATAAGAGACAAAGAAGGGCAATACATAATGGTAAAGGGATCAATAAATCAAGAGGATATAACCCTAGTAAACTTATATGTACTGACATAGGAGAACCTAAATATATAAAACAAATCTTGACAAACATAAAGTGAGAAATTGAAAGCAATAAATTCATAGTAGAAAACTTTAACACCCCATTGATACCAATGGACAGATCTTCCAGATAGAAAATCAATAAGGAAACAACATCGTTAAATGACAGACTAGATCAGATGATATTTATAAATATAAATATTTAATATAAATATTTAACTGATATTTTAAGAGCATTTCACCCTAAAGCAGCATAACGTACATTCTTCTCAAGTGTACATATGTGAAACATTTTCCAGGTTAGACAACATGTTAAGCCAAAAAACAAGTCTCAATAAATTTAAGAAGATTGAAATCATATCAACCATCTTCTCCGACCACAAAGGTATGAAAATAGAAATTAACTACAAGAAAAAAACTGGAAAATACACAAACTCATAGAGGCTAACTAACATGCTACTAAACAATGAATGTGTTAAAACATGAGATCCAGAAAGAAATCAAAAGATACCTAGAGACAAATGAAAACGAAAACACTATGACTAAAAATCTATGGGACACAGTGAAAACAGTCCTAAGAGAGAAATTATACAGGCAATACAGGCCTACCTTAAGAAACAAGTAAAAGCTCAAATAAACAATCTAACCTTCACTTAAAGAACTAGAAAAAGGACAGCAAACAAAACCCAAAGTAAGTAGAAGGAAGGAAATAATAAAGATTAGAGTGGAAATAAATGAAATAGAGTCTAGAAAAACAACACAAAAGATTAATGAAACCAAGAGCTAGTTCTTCAAAAGGATCAACAAAATTGATAAACGTTTAATCAGACACGTCATGAAAAAAGAGAGAGGACTCAAATAAACAAAATCAGAAATGAAAAAGAAGTAACTATGGACTCCATAGAAATACAAGGGATTCTAAGAAAATACTATGAGCAATTATATACCAAGAAATTGGACAATCTAGAACAAATGAATACATTCCTAAAACAACCAGTCTCCCAAGACTGAGTGTAGAAGAGATAGTAAATCTAAACTGACCGCTTACCACCAACGAAATCCAATCAGTAATCAAAAACTTTCCCCAAAACAAAAGCCTGGACCAGATGGCTTCATAGGTGAATTTTACCAAACATTCAAAGAAGAATTAACATCTATTCTTCTCAAACTATTCCAAAAATTCCAAGAGGAGAGAAGGCTTCTTAACTCTTTTTATGTATGAAGCCACCATTACCCTGATTCCAAAACCAGACAAAGGCAGTAGAAAAAAGAAAACTATAAGATGGTGTCACTGATGAATATTGATGCAAAAATTTTCAACAAAATACTAGCAAACCGAATTCAGCAATATTTTAAAAAAGATACACCATGAACAAATTGGATTTATTCCTAGGATGCAAAGTTGGTACGATATTCATGAATCAATTAATGTATTACACCACATAACAAATTGAAAGATAAAAATTATATGGTCATATCAATAGATACAGAAAAATTATTCAATAAAATTCAGCAACCATTTATGATGAAACTCTCAGTAACATGGGAATAGAGGGAACATACCTCAACATAATAAAGGCCATAAATGACAAACCTACAGCTAACAACATTTTCAATGGGGCAAGGCTAAAAGTATTTTCCTTAAGATCAGGAACAAGACAAGGATACCTATCTTCAACACTTCTATTCAACAAGTATTGGAAGTCCTAGCTACAGCAACCAGACAAGAAAGAGAAATAAAAGGCATCAAAATTGGGAAGGAAGAAATAAAACTCTCATTATTTGTAGATAACATGATACTATATAGAGAGAACCCTAAAGATTCCACCCAAAAACTGTTAGAACTGATCGGTGAATTTAGTAAAGTAGCAGGATATTAAATTAATATCCAAAAGTGGTTGCATTTTATCCATGAATGATTAACTATCAGAAAGAGAAATTAAGAAAACGGTCCCATTTATAACTGCATCAAAAACCATAAAATACCTAGGAATCAATTTAACCAAGGAGGTAAAAGACCTCTACCCAGAAAATGATAAGTCATTGAAAAAAGAAATTGAAGAAGATACAAATAAATGGAAACATAATCTGTTCTCATGGATAGGAAAAATTAACATCATTAAAATGGCTATATTACCCAAAGCAATCTATAGATTCAATTCAACCCCTATCAAAATACCATTGGCATTTTTTTAGAGAACTAGAACAAATAATCTACAAATTTATATGGAACCATAAAACATCTTGAATAGCCATGGCAATTTTGAGAAAGAAGAATAAAGGCTACAGTAATCAGAAGAGCACTGTACTGGTATAAAAACAGACACATAGATCAATGGATATAATAGAGAGCCCAGAATAAATACATGCATATATGGTCATTTAATCTATGATAAAGGAAGCAAGAATATGTAATGGAGTAAAGACAATCTCTTTGACAAATGGTGTTGGGAAAACAAGACAGATATATGCAAAAAAACCCCAAACACACTGAAATTGAACCACCTTCTTATTCTATGTACAAGAATAAACTCAAAATGGATTAAAGACTTAAATGTAAGACCCAAAACCATAAAACTCCTAGGAGAAAACATAGGCAGCAAACTCTCAAACATTGCTCATAATAATTATTTTCCTGGTATATCTCCTCAGGCAAGCGAAATTAAAAGAAAAATAAACAAATGGGACTGTATCAAACTAAAACATTTTTGTGCAGCATAGGAAACCATCAACGAAATGAAATGTCAACCTACTGAATGAGAGAATATATTTGCCTATGATACGTCTGATAAAAGGTTATTATCCCAAATTTATAAAGAATTCATACAACTCAATAACAACAAAAAAATGAACAATTTAATTAAAAAATGGTCTAAAGACCCGAATAGTTATTTCTTCAAGGAGGACATACAAATGGCCAATAGACATATGAAAAGATGCTCAAGGTCAGTAATCATGGGAGAAATGCAAATTAAAACCACAATGAGATTTCACCTTACACCTGTCAGAATGGCTATCATCAATAAATCAAAGAACAAATATGGGCAAGGATGTGGAGAAAAGGGAACCCTCATGCAATGTTGGAGTTTCTTTAAAATATTAAAAATGGATCTGTCATTTAGCCCAGCAACTGAACTTCTGGATATTTATCCAAAGAAAAGCAAAACAATAACTCCTAAATCTCTCTGCATCCCTATGTTCATGGCAGCACTATTTATAATAGCCAAGATATGGAAGCAACCTAAATGCCCATCAACAGATGACTGGATAAGGAAATTATGGTTAAAATAGAATATTACTCAGCCATAAAATATTGAAATCCCACCATTGGCAATGACATGGATGGACCTAGAGGTTATAATGCTAAGTGAAATAAGTCAGACAGAGAAAGATAAATATATGATTTCACTTATATGTGGACTCGAAGGAACAAAAGAAATGAACAAACTAAATGAAAACAGACTCACAGATACAGAGAACAAATTGGTGATTGCCAGAGTAGAGGGGTGTTAGGGGGCTGGGTGAAAAAAAGTGAAGAGATGAAGAAGGACAAATTAGTAGTTACAAAATAGTCACTGGGATTTAAAGTATAGCACAGGGTATGTAGAAAATATTATTGTAATAGTTGTGTTTGGTGCCAGATGGGTGCTAGAGTAATCAGGGCGATCACTTCATAAATTATACAAATTTCTAACCATTGCACTGTATACCCGAAACTAATATAAAACATTAAAAATGTATATTTTAAAAACTATAACTTTACAGTAATCTCTCCTTATCCACGGTTCTGCTTTCTGCAGTTTCAGTTACCCATGGTCAACTGTGCTCTGAAAATACTAAATGGAAAATTCCAAAAATAAAAAATTCATAAGTTTAAAAAAAGAATGTATGTTCTTAAATGTTTTGGGTTTAAAACATGACTACATTTCTATGTGTATAATAGAAAGTAGTTCATCTCTGTGTCTCAATTTCCTTCTCTGTAAAACAAAATCTATTATAGATCATTTTTAATGGTATGTTGTGAGAATAAATATAGATAACTCAGATAAATCCCTTAGTAAAATATCTGGCATATTATAAGCTATCATTATGAATTTTTCATCATTATTATTATCTGTATCATTACTACTCCAAGATCATGCCTATTATTATACTCTAATCTCCCAACATTTAAAAGTTACTTCTTGGTACAAATTAGTAGTTGATAGATGGTCACAGGAATGGAGAACATGGCATAGGGAATGTAGTCAGCAGTAATGTAGTAGCTATGCATAGAGCTAGAGGGGAAATAGAGTAATCAGGAGGATTGTTTCATAAACTATATAAATGTCTAACCAATGTACTGTATACTTGAAACTAATAATAAAATAAAATGTTAAAAAATTTTACTTCTTGGGCAACAATTTCTCTCCATCTGCTAAGCCCCATTTTTATTCCTAGCAACACTAATGGAATTTTCCATAAACTGTCTTCACTTCCATATCTTTATTCTCAACAATTTCAGTTTCAATCATGTCTTCTCAGAATTAGCTATGACTTCTATTTTACTAAATTTGATGACAGTTTTTCTGTCCTTATCTTTTGTAAACTCTCAGCAGAATCTGATACAGTTAGATTCTTCTTTCTTTTCTTGATGATATTACTCTCTTTGTTTTTCAGTTCTGTATTAAATGTAATTTTTGACATTCCTAATCAAAATTTCCCTAGTCTTTCTACATTACACTGTTATTTCCCCCATAACACTTATGACATCAGAAATCATCTTAATTTGCTTTTATTTCTTATTTATTTCAGCTTTACTAGATTGTAAATTCAATGAAAATAAAACTTCATCTATCTCAAAAAAAAAAGGTGTACTGCATAATTTTAAAGTGTTTGGAGGATTTTTCTTAGTTTATTAACTTTCTCTTGTTGATTTCTGGTTTATTTACATAAAAGTCAGAGACCATTCCTTGTATAATTTCAATTATTTGGTAAGATTTGTTTTACGATCCAGAATCTGGTCTAGCTTAGTGAAACTCCTGTATGTACTTGAAAAGGATGGATGTATTTTGCTGTATTATGTGGAAGATTCTATACATGTTAAATTGATTCAGTTGGTAGAAAGTGTGGTTCAGTGCATCTATTTCCTTACCGATTTTCATTGAAGTCCCCAACTTAGTTGTTGATTTGTTCATTAATTCTTTCAGCTATATCTGATTTTGATTACGTATTTTGAAGCTCTGTTGTTTGGTACTATGCAGAATAGAGTTAACATACCAGGTCTGAGACTGCTATCTTTAAAAAGTCCTGATTGCAAAATGGCCCATGTGTGGGATCTGGTAACTTGTGCTTATGGAAGGTTCCCACTATTCTTTAATAATGGTAGTTTACTATGCCTAACCTGTTTGTACAAACAATTCATTTTATACTGAACACCTGCATTTTTTTTTCTGGGAATCTGGATCTTGATATATGCTAGGTAAAGATTGCCTACATGTCCAGCTCCCAGTAAAAAAAAACATGGGCATTCAGTCTCTAATGAGCTTCCCTGGTAGGCAACACTTCGTATGTGTTGCCGCAATTAGAATATGAAATTGTGACTCCTCTGGGAAGCTTGGGCTGGTTTCCTCCAGACGTTATTTCATACACCTTCCTTTTTGCTGACATCATCAACTGTAATAAATCTTAGCCATAAATACAACTATATGCTGAGTCCTGGAGGTCGAGGAGGGATGGATGGTCTTAGGGTCATGACACAGTGGTGGCAATGGTGGCAATATAGCGATGTGGTAATGGGATTTGCTAGAATGACCTTGACTCACTAAAATATGGCAAAAGCACTGTTTTGGTAAAAAAAAAAAAAGGATGAAGAGGTAGGGTTGATGAACCTTTTGTGCCTGGGTAACTATGGATTTACCCATGATATAAGACAGTAGCTGAGCCACTATCTGTTATGAGAAGTGAATGTTATGTAGAGAATACAAAAATAATAGGTCCAATTTTAGGAAAGTTGGCCCACTGAGACCTTTGACTGTTATTGTCATGCTGGATAATGCAAGGGGCAGGGTGAGGGAGCATAACCAGGTCATGACTTTGATTTTTGTTCTCTCCTCCAAGCAGGAAGAGAAAGGGCCAACATATTCCCAAAGGTGGGCTTTGGGTGGGCAGAATATGTTAATAGCTTTAATTATTAATTACTCTCACCTCTGACTGGGAGAGAAAAAATTAAATCAGTTCACTGTACTGGAGCATAGCTTCCAGACCAGTGTCAAAAACAAGGAGAAAAAAACTCCAGCCTTTAATTCATCCTGGCTGCTGCTGCTAGCACAACAACTTCTCAGGATTCCAGCCAGAATCACCGCTATATGCTGCAATGTTGACACTGGAAGTGCCAAATTTACTGCTATGGATTTGAATAAAATTGCAATGAGACCAAAAAATGGAATTTTCAAAACAGCTTTGTATCTGGTGTCTATTACATCTGCATATAAAATTGATTTAGAATGTTATATGTTTGTAATTTCATAATTTCCCACCAGGGAAAACTGGAAAAAGAAATGTTAATGGGTTACAATTTCTTTACTTTCTGCCTCTGCTGAGTGAATTGGAATTCAAATTTTTTGAACATGAAAATTGAAACAAGTCATCATACCTTATGGATTTGCTCTTATTATGGCCTCTGGAAAAAAGGTAGACCAGAAAAGGAAAGGCATGTCCAAATGGAGATACAAATTAGGTCTTTTAAAGTAGTTTTTAGTTACTGATGAGTACTTATAAAATCAGATGTCTGACAATTACAAGTTGATGATTGTTTTGGGTGATGACCATATTTTTGAGTGGGTCAATTGGGAATCTAAGACTGATGAGATAAATAGGGTTTAGAATAGCCTTGCTTATCATGTGGACATGGAACAGTGCTGTCTAGCCTTCCAAGTATTCTCATTTGCTGATGCCAAAGCAAAACCTCTGGCTCCTTTGGAACCCTAAATTCACAGATCCTAAATGCTCCTCCTGACTCTATGCTGAAACCTCATATTGCTGCTTTGGGCTGCTCTGGCCTCAGCAGGAGCTGTGCTGAACTGAAAGGAGGCTCAGTGAGGAGGAATGAGACTCTAGGACCATTGTAGATTTAAGACACCCCTCTGGGAGCCAATCAACTAGGAAAACACGGGGAGGGGGCGATCCCTGTCTGAGTCACTTGCCCAAGGATAGGGGCTTATTATTTGATGGGAACCCCCCAAACTGAGCTGCGGACCGGCTCGATATTTCTGATACAGGCTAGCTGCACTCCTAATCTGTGATTCCTGCCAGGAGCAGCAAGTTGAGGGAGGACTCATCACAGGGAGTGTGACCCCCTCCATCCACTCACGACACATCAGGGTGTCTCATTGCTATCGACTTGGGTTCCAGATTCCAGATTACTTGCAGTTTGCAGCCCTGGACCGATAGCCTGACTCTGCCTCCCTTACCTTGTTCTTGCTGCACTCGTCTTAGTAATTCAGTTGGTTTGTTGAATGCAACTGTCCCCAGCAAGGAATTCGTCTTCACGGCGTGCTCTCTAAATAACTGCTAGAGGCAAAAGGGACATGAAGTCCTGGAAACCCATTTAAAATTTATTTTTACATTTAGCATTTTGTCGTGATCAATTCCTGAATGTGCTGTGTCTTTCTGGTTGAGTTACATAAACATGATTTTTTCTATGAAAATGCTTTCGTCCACCTTGCATACAACTCTTTCATACAAAAGGTTTGGAAGCCAGTAGGGAATAATTAAAGAATCGTAAAGTTTTGATTTTAAAATGAGCTACTGCGAGTTTCTAACAATGGAGATAAAAGAACACGACACCTGGCACCTGTGGAAAGGTGAAGGGAGGCAGTGAGGACATTAGCGATTTGTGTTTGTCCATAGAGTTCCTGAAAATTTCCCCTCTTCCTGAAGAGATTCGCCCACCTGTACAGCCTTTCCAAGCTGCTGTGAGCCCTTTGAATGCAAAGTGACTGCTGAGATTCCAGTCCCACCTGACAGAACTCTGACTATGGGATACCAGGCATGTCCCCAGCTCCTGGACTTTGCATGGTCGAATACCTCCAGAGGTCATCAACCCTAGGAAAGAGGAAGAACCGGTGTTGTGGTCAGACAAACCTGTTTGGAGCAGGACCTGACAGTCTCCAGGCAGTCCCTCTGAAACCACGGGCCGCAACGAATAATTCCACTGGACAGGGTGTCCTAGTGTGGAAGGTCCCTCATTGGGAGGCTATATTGGGGCCCCAGGGAGCCTTACTGGCCGGCTGATGTAGGTCCTGCTCAAGGCGCCCTAATAATTGTAAACTGTTTCCAGGGTACCACGTGTGCCCTCTGGGACTTCACTTCCTACGTGGGCGCCCTGACTGTCCTAACACTGCCTCAGGCTGGACGGCTTTCCAATCTTCTTCCACTTAGTGATTCACTTATAAATTCCACAGAGTGTAAATGGGTGGCTTGGGCCAGATCAAAGAGGCTCGTTAAAAAGAAAAAGCCCTGTGTTTCTAAGATAGACTTTCATGGTTAGTGGAATTAGTTTTAACTGGCCGTGATGGTTAATTTTAGGTGTCAACTTAGCAAGGCCATGGTAGACAGATAAATGTTCAAACGCCAGTCTCCATGTTTCTGAGAAGCTATTTTTCCGATGAGATCAACTTTTTAAGTCAGTGGACTTTGAGTAAGGCAGATTACTGTCCATAATGTGGGTGGGGTTTGTTCATACAGTCAGGTGAAGTCCTCAAGAGAAAAAAGACAGAGGTGCTCCAAGGAAGAAAAATGTCTGCCTCCAGGCTGCCTGTGGAGTCGAGCTGCAACATCAACTCAACTGTGGTTCTGCAGCCTGTTTTCCCCGTAAATTTTGAACTTTCCAGCCGAACGATCGCATAATCTCATGAGCCAATTCCTGCCAATATATCACTCACACTGTGTGTGTGTGTGTGTGTGTGTGCGCGCGCGCATGCGTTTGTGTATTTACACGGATATGTCCACAGGCATACCATACACATGTACGACTGGTACTATTTCTCTGGTGCAACCTGACTAATATACTGGCTAAATCCAGGACCGTTAGAGGGCGTAGCTGAGATGAATACTGCAGTGTAGACTGGTCTCACCCTGCTGCATGGGTCCTAGGCATTCCCCTCCCACCCTCTGCACACCGACACCTATATGGCTCATCATTATGACACCGTGTCCAGCCATTCGCTGTTCACTTGAGTTCCACCTGGGTGGACTGGCCTCCTGCAGCATGTCGGGTCCTCTGCCCGGAGGACAGCAGGATGAGCTGGGTGTGTTTCCCACCTTCCGATGGCACGCTAACAATCTGGTGAGGGAGACGGAGATGGAAAGAAGACTTCGGTGCAGTAACGCCAATGGGCACAGCAGGTTTGTTCAGCAGCTCATGACAGATCACACTGTGAATATCTCCCACTTAAGTTTCCCACCCGTTAAGAGCATATCCCGGAGCAGATGCATCTGGTCAGTGCAGTGGGATGCCCCTCAGTCCGTTTCCTCCACGCGTGCACAGCTACAGATGTCGGCTGGCCCTGGTGCGTCAGGGCCAGACAACACGCCAAAGGAGAATTGCCTTGGGTGATGAGTTTTCCAAAACACTCGAATATCGAATATTATTTTATGTTCGTTTCCGGTCTACAGCATAGTGGTTAGACATTTATCAAATTTAATCCCCCCGATTAGTCTAGTACCCACCTGGCACTATACATAGTTATTAAAATATTATTGACTGTATTCCCTACGCTGTTCTTTACATCCCCGGGACTATTTTGAAACGACACATTTGTGCTTCTTAATCAACCTTTCCCCTTTTCACCCAGCCCCTTAACCCCACCTCCCATCTGACAATCAGCAGTCCTCTGTATCTATGAGTACGCTTTCGTTTTGTTTGCTTGCTTGTTTTGTTCCTTAGATTTCACATATATGTGAAGTCATATGGTATCTGTCTTTCTCTGTCTGACTTATTTCACTCAGCATAATACCCTCTTGGTCTGCCCATGTTGTTGCTAACGGTAAGGTTTCTTTTTTTATGGCCGAGTACTATTTCCTTGTATATATGTACCCTGACTTGTTTACTCAATTGTCTACTGATGGGCACTTAAGTTGCTTCCATCTCTTGACTAATGTAAATAGCACTGCACTGAGCATACGGGTACATATATCATTTGGAGTTAGTGTTTTGGTTTTCCTTGGATAAATATCCAGAAGTGCAATTGCTGGGTCATAAGGTAGTTCCATTCTAATTTTTTGAGGAAACTCCAGACTGTTTTCCATAGCGGCTGTAACAATTTGCAATCCCAGCAACAGCTCGCGAGGGTTCCCTTTTCTCCACATCCTCGCCCACACTTGTTTTTGATTTATCGATGATAGCCATTCTGACAGGTGTGAGGTGCTATCTCATGGTGGTTTTAATTTGCATTTCTCTGATGACTACTGACTTTGGGCATGTTTTCATATGTCTATTGGCCATGTGTATGTCCTCTTTGGAGAAATGTCGCTTCAGGTCCTTTGCTTGTTTTTTTTTTTTTTCCATTGGATTGTTTGGGATTTTTTGGTCTTGAGTTGTATGAGTTCTTTATAAATTTTGGATATTAACCCCTTATCGGATGTATCACTGGCAAGTATCTGCTCTCATTCGGTAGGCCGTCTTTTCGTTTTGTTGATGTTTTCCTTTGCTGTGTCAAAATTTTAGTTCGACGTAGTCTCCTTTGTTTATTTTTTCTTTTGTTTTTCTTGCCTGAGAGGATATATCAGAAAAAAATATTACCGAGAGCAATGTCAGAGAGGTCGCTGCCTATGTTTTCTTTTAGTAGTTTCCTGGTTTGGGGTCTTACATTTGAGCCTTTCATCCATTTTGAGTTTATTCTTGTATATGGTGTAAGAAGGGGGTCCAGTTTAATTTCTTTACATGTATCAGTCCAGTTTTCCCAGCACCGCTTTACGAATAGACTGTCTGCATCCCATTGTACATTCTTGCCTCCTTTGTCATAGGCGTAGATTTATTTCTGGGCTTTATATTCCATTTTATTGATCTACGTGTCTTTATGCCAGCACCATGCTGTTTGGATTAGGATAGCCTTGTAGTATAGTTTGATAGCAGGTAGTGTGATACCTCCAACTTTGCTCTTCTTTCTCAAGATTGCCGTGGCTATTCGAGGTCTTTTATGGTTCCATGTACATTTTGTGATTGTTTGTTCTAATTCTGTGAAAACTGCCATTGGTATTTTGATAGGGATTGCACTGAATCTATACATTGCTTTGGGTCGTATGGCCATTTTAACGATGTTAATTTTTCCTATCCATGAGAACGGATTACGTTTCTACTTATTTGCCTCTTCTTCTATTTCTTTTTTCAATGACTTCTTATTTTCCGAGTAGAAGTCTTTTACGTCCTTGGTTAAATCGATTCCTAGGTACTTTATGCTTTTGGTGCAATTGTAAACGGGACCGTTTTCTCAATTTCTCTTTCTGCTAGTTCTTAATTGGAGTATAGAATTGCAACCGATTTCTGAATATTAATTTTGTGCCCTGCTACTTTACTGAATTCATCGATCAGTTCTTACAGTGTTTTGGCGGGATGTGAAGGGTTCTTTATATATAGTAGCATGTTATCTGCAAATAAGGACGGTTTTACTTCTTCCTTTCCAAATAGGGTGCCCTTTATTTCTCTTTCTTGTCTGATCGCTGTGCTAGGACTTCCAGTGCTATGTTGAATAAAAGTGGTGAAAGAGGGCATCCTTGTCTTGTCCCTGATCTTAAGGAAAACACTTTGGGCTTGTCCCTGTTGAGCCTGGTGTTAACTGTGGCTCTGCCATTTACAGGTTTTAGTTTGTTGAGGTATGTGCCCTCCGTTCCCAGTTTGCTGAGAGTTGTTATCACTGGATGCTGGTTTATCGCAAACACTTTTTTTGCATCTACCGATCTGATCATATTGTATCCTTCGATTTGCTAATGTGGCATATCATATTACTTGATTTTGTAGATATTGAAACAAACTTGCAATCCAGGAATAAATCTGTGGCTCTGGCAAAGGTGCAGGCACACGCACGTGCGCACACACGCCTTACCCTCAGCTCCAGCTCCCAGTGGACCAGCGGTTCCACACAGACGGCCAGTAAGCCTGGGCGCACCAAGAGCTAGACCACCACTAGGGGTCCAGTTGGAACCACTCTTTGCCCAGGAAGGGCTTAATCCGTCAGTCTCGAAGTAGCCACTCACCACCCAGCACTGTCCATGACCCCGCCCCTCTCTTCCCAGAACCTATTTCTCACGCCCCAGCCATCTCAGCTGGGTGAGACCGTGTAGATATGGAGGGATGGAAGTGAACATCAGGGAAGCAGCCTCAGACCCGGCGTCCACTCTGTATTCAATGCGACAGAATAATTGAGAGCTCGGAATAAGGATGGACCCGGCGGAGGCGTATGTGTACCCTCAGTGTTGTCACTAAGGCAATGGATCATTTTCAAATGGATTCCACCCCTCAAGTGGTCCTTCCCGGAGCGGATGGTCCTACCTCTGAGCGCCTCAGTGGTACGTCCCAGGACTGAGCCATTACCTCTCGAGGGCCCCTTGGTGTTGCGAAGCCAGAACAGCTTGTCCTTAGAGATACTCGTGGACCATTCTAGGCAAAACGTGGGAGGGCAAAGTCAGCATGAAAATCCAAAATTCACTGCAGTCATGGATTCTTGAAAAAGTCTTCCTAAACTGAAATTTACCTCCCTGCGGTGGCCGCTATGATAACAGGAAGTGTTGCAAGCGTTTTCTATGGGCTGAGCGTTGCGCTGGCTTGTGTCTCTCTGGATAATGCAGAATAGGTGTAGTGGGAACACCCAGCCGACTCCCCCAAGGGGCAGGTGGGCTAGAGCTCCCGACTGGGGTCAGAAGGACTGGTGTGGAGTGGGTCTCAGTCCTTGACCTTCAGTAATAGGTGAGAGAGATAGCAAGATCTTTGGTTATCTTAGGGAAGGGGCCATCTCCCAGGGCCCCCAAGGACACTGAGTAGGTGAGATGAAGACCACGGGCTTTGTCACAATCCTGTCACTCCTGAACATGTTCCTTAGGGGAATCCTCGGCCTGTCAAGCTATGCTTCTCGCCACAACTTTGCGATCACTTACGCATTCTCTCATTCATTTGTTACCCAGAGAGATTTTCAGGCTCCATAAAGAACAGAAAACACTTATTTGAGCAAAAAGAATTGCCACCCGAGAGCCTGCAGATGCAGTAGCAACCCACACTGCACTCCAGCGAGAACGAAGGAAGGCTGGCTTTATAAAGGCAATAACCACAAAGTGTAATTCCTTCAAGCAAATGAAGGATTGATGGCTACGTTAGCAGGGAACGGATAGTTTCAACATGCAAACGAGGAAGGCAAAAAGGACGGGAAGGAGGTAAAGTTCAAACATGTCTATACAGCAGCTGTTGCTGCAGATTATTCATGACTCGGCCTCGTGCGGTGTTTAGCATCAGGGTAACAACTCAACAGCAGCTCTGAGAACTGAGGCACAGGATGTGCAAAGGCCCCACTTCCCTAACAGCCTCCGACTCCATTTTACGTGACTCTCAACTGTGCTGGTTCCATGTTATTCCATCATGGTGTTCAGTCTCGCCAGATAATTTGTCAGCCATTATAAAGGGAGTTGAAATACCACCGTGTGGAGAAAGAAAAAGAGTTGCCCTCATGGAGCTTGCACTCTATTGGGATCATACAGCACAAAAATGTAAGTAAGTTGTCAGGTGTTAGAAATTGCTGTGATTAAAATTAAATCGGAATAATGAAATGACGTGAGGAGCATTTCTAGAAACGGTGGTAGAGGAAAGTCTAAGATGGTGACATTTGAGCTAAAACCTGGAAGAGATGAACATCTGGGAGAGAAACATCCCAGACAGAGGTAAGAGCAAGCGGAAAAGTACTGGAGTGCAAATCAGGCTAGCACGTATAAGGAGCAGTGTGGCGGGCCGTGTGGCTGACAAAGCATGATTGCGGGAGAGGTAGGATATGAGGTCAGAGAGGAAATGGGGACCAGAACACGTAAGGCCTTCTGGGCCATTTGGGCTGGGGTATGGGGCTTTGACTTACTCTGAATGATTCATCGGCGGGTTTTTAGCAGAGAAGGCCCACGACTCTTTAGGAGGCCAGAGACCCAGTTCGCCCAATGTTCGGAGAATTGTTCCCAATTTGCCCCATGAAAGAACCCGTTCCTCATTGCTTCTGCTAGAGCACATGACATCTCTGGTCAGGCCTGTGCACTCAGGTGGAACTCCAACAACTGCTCCCCTCCCCACACAGATACACATAAAAGGATGATACCCTCAGGAGAGGTGAAGCAAGGGCTCTCGTGACAAGAGTGAGGTCGTACCCAGGCCGCTGTGGGAAAGGGACCGAGTAACAAGCACAGAGAAGTCAGAAAGAGAGGGCATTAGAGAGTCAGGAACAGAGCGACTATTTCTGGCAGGACAGTGTCCCCACTCAATTAGCTCCCACCTCTGGGATCCCGGCCCTGCTACTAGATGATGTGCCTGTCGCTTCATGAGACAAAACACCCCTCCCCGGGAAGTGTGTCTAGGGGATGACTCTACTGCCCGTGGCCTTGGCATCAGCTACATTGTCTTGACACACGTCAGGACCCTCTGCCTATTTGGAGGAGGACACGTTCCAATTAAAAGGAAGATCATGCTGTACACAGGGTCCCCCTCACCTCCTCAGGCCCTTGACTGCCCTCGTGCTGATCTCAGTGCCAGAACAATGCTTTAAAGGGGGAGCAGGAGGCAGGGATCTCTACATTTGCAGTGGCGCGTTGTGCAAACTCATGAATCTGAGGTATTTCCCCACCTGCGTGGAGGCTCACTTCTCGATCTTCCACCACCACCTCCTCAGGTAATTGGAGGATCACATTTTGTACATCAAGTCCCAAGCATGCCCTGTGAGTGAGAGACAGGGAGACAGACATCTTGGCAGTGAGTCAGTTGCAGGGCCCTGGGGGCCTTGAGCAAACCTCACCCCTCCCCCTCCCTTGTCTACCCCTGCCTGTCTTGGGCTGTGCTGAGTATTCCCCTGCCTCTTCCAAGGGGCCCAAGTTGTTTTCTCAGCTCCTTCCTTTTCAGGAGCTGAGATCTTCCACCCTCACTGAGCCCAGGGCATCTCATCTGCAAAGGGTGACCTCCTCTTAGGGTTCAAGAAGATTTCCTGAGTTAATATATGGATGTAAGATTGTCACAGTGCCTCGAGCAGTGGTGGGGGTGATGTGTTCACATAGTGTTCTTATCAGTATTCCTAGCATGGGCTCTTTGAGCTATGCAGGACTGAGGACTTGTCCTCCCTGACGACGAGGATCCTAAGATCTCATCTCTGAAGCACCAGGGCAGGGATGGGAGAAATCCCAGGAGAAGTGAAACCACACACCTAGTGAGAACACTGAGCGTGGAAGGGCCAACCTGCCTTCCTCTCAGGAACATCTTGGAATGCAGATACATGAACAGCTCAGACATCCAATGCTCTAAACAAAAAAGGCTCCTCCACATAGTTCAGAGACCCACAAATTTTTCCGAGACCTTCCTCATAGACATCAACAGCAAACACCCATCGCAGCTGAGGACAAGGACCTCAACCAGCTCAGAGAATTCCCACATACAGATCACAGCTCCCCTTCACTCAGAGGCCTCATACGCCTCCCTAAAGAGCCTAGAGGCTGTACCCTGCGACACGGCTACGAATTTTTGGCTCTCACTTGCTGGGTGGGCAGTGACAGAGTTTCTGTTGTGTCCACCATTATGGGAGAGTCCTGGGGTATTGCAGTCTCATCAGTCTGCAGTAAATGCCATGTCTGTGGGAGGAAGGCAGGTTCACTCGGAGGATGGGGGCAGGCACCTGAGTTTGAGTGTTCCTTAGAGTGACCTCTAATTTCGGCATCCTTGGAATGACCATTTTATGAACAACCATGCTCCACTGGCTGATGTCAGTTTTTGCGTACTGCCCCACAGGCATTTAGGATAAACTCCAGATCCACAGGAGTAGGGCCCTGGAACCTGTCATCTCTGCCATCTCTCAGCACACACTGTCTGGTCCTGGATTCTGAAGAGACGATAGAGCTCTGCCATCACAATGCCTATGGCAACACCCATTAAATCCCTCAGTATCCCAGTCCTTTCTGCAAACTCCCTCTCCTACTGAAATATGTCACAACTCTCTCTCCTCGAATATACCCACTACTCTCTCTGGGCACCAGGCCACGGCTTCTACCTCAGGGGCCCATGAGAAGCTTCCTCCGGCCCTATTCACCACACCACAGTTACTCCCTATTACTCCCATTGGCTTCCTCTCTGCCAGCCCGCAGCCTGGCCTCAGAAGATTCCCTCATGTCCCTCCCTGCTCCCTGTAAGCTCAGAACATTGTGCAGGACAGACCTCGCTCCTGCCCCAACAAGGATTCTGACATAAAGTCTCCGATCAGGAAGAAAAGTAAATTTTCAGCATCCGAGTGTAACTCCGAACTCAAACGGAGAGTCCAGGGTGGTTCCCCCAGCACTGGGTCGAAGGGAACTTTTTCTGAGAGGTGGATCGGAGGTCAGCCTACCGTCAGAAGGTGGAAAGACACAGTGCAGGGCTGTTTCTGTGAGCACAGGGAAGGTACCCCTTGAGTAAAGGGGAGCTGGATCGGGAGGAGTGCCCCAGCTGGATTGCTCATGGGTTTTGGCATCTGGCTGGGTTGTGACCTGCCCTAGCTGGATCACCCGAGTCAGTTACCTGCCTTCTCTAGGTCCACGACTAAAAAGAGGGATGCAATCTAGAAAGAGCCGAACACGGGAAGGCCTAGTCTACGATCCTCTCAGCCATGCAAAGGCTTCCGTTTTGGAGATGAGAAAAAGAGGTTTTAACATACCGATTTGTTGTATGAATCTAGTGTAACCTCGGAACGAATGTCCAAGAAAGAGGGAACGTGCAATAAAAGTATAGGCTCATGTCCCTCATGAGATCATACACAAACAAGCTAAACAAATTGTTAGGACGTCAATGACTCAGAAGGATAATATATCGTGACCAATTTTACCCTCGGACCTCCGGCAAAGAAGGTGACGCTTGTTTAAATATACAAACTTATCTATGTCATTCATGACATTAACAGATTAACGGAGGAACACCACCCTGTGATCA
>NW_011918741.1:0-1805 GCF_000151845.1 Pteropus vampyrus | reverse complement strand
TGAGGTTTGCTACTTGGAAGTAGCAGAATGAATAAAGACATTAAAGAAATCTTTACTTAAAATAGGGTGAAATCTGCATCTGAAACCTCTACGTGAAACCTGCATGAGCTCAGCAAATGAGTCCAGGGCCATAACAAAGAAGTTCAAGACCTCTGATTACTACCCTTCAGACTAAGCCATCTGCCTACTGCACCACCAATGTATTGACAGACACATGTATTAAAGGCCAGATATAGTGACTGCTTGGGTGAATTGCTCAGTGTTTACTTCTCTATAGGGTGCAGAAGGGAATCTGTATAGTTGAGGAACACATCAGAAAGAATAACAGCATTTCTGAGGGCAGTCAGAGGTGCAAGCTTCTAGACCACGATGTGTACAGTTGTGGATGATAACATCCAGTGTGTAAAGGTAAATAGCACTTCTGAAAGCTCCCTTGTTCCCTCTTGGTCCAGCATACAAATTACTCAATCTCACATTGCATAGAAGTTCCTCATCAATCTCAGAGAAGCACAACATGCAGCATGACCATAGACCAACATATGGTTCACTAACTCTGGCATGAACTCAGTCCTCATTATCAGCCTTGGCCTCCCCACCTCAACATGGCTTTGTCTGAGAACATCCTTGTCCAGGCACAGTGCCACAGTTTCCCGGATGTCTTCAGGAGTTGTATTTGTTGCCTCTTATTGCTATAAAAAATTGCCGCAAACTTAGTGGCTTAAAACAACGCAGATTTATTATTTTACAGTTCTGGAGGTCAGAAGTCCAAAATGGGTCTCACAAGGCTAAAAACCAAGGTTTCAGCAGGGCTGGGCTCTTTCTGGAGACTCCAGGGGAAGAATCTGTTTCTTGCCTTTTTCAGCTTCTAAAACCTTCTTCTAGAAAGCCCACATTCCTTGGTTTGTGGCCTCTAGTGAAAAATTACATCATTCCTTCTCTGATCCTCCTTCTTTCCTCTTTCACTTATGTGAACACTTGTGATCATGTTTGGCTCACTGGGATCAACCAGGATAATATCCCTCTCTCAAGGTCCTTGCCTTAACCACATCTGCAAAATTCCTTTTGCCATGTAAGGTAATGCATTCAGAGGTCCAGGATTTTGCACGTGGACATCTTTGGAGGCCATCATTCTGCCTACCCAACAGTCCTGCTATCAAGCCCTCCAACAAGTCTTGGAGGCACAGCTGCAAGCCTCCAAGCAGAAGACTTGGGACTTGAATCCTGAGCTCCAGACTCCAGGAGAATGAATCTTCCTTCCTATAGATCACATTAACGGCCATGTCTAATTTGCCTTCTTTCCCCATTACATTCATCAAGACATTTCTAAGTTCTCACTTAGTGCATCACAGCCCTGTATCACTGCTTCCCTTTCTGCTCACCTGTTCTGAGCAGGTGTGGTATGTACGGAATCCCTTTGTGGACTCTGCACCTTTCCGGTAGGGCAAAGAGCCGGGACAGTTTAGGGAACCACAATTTAAAGCAGCAATTTGAAGCAGCAAGATAGAATTCCAGATATGTGGTTTGTGTCCTTTGGTGGCACTTACATTTGGCCTTGTAAGACAGTTTTTCATACTTTATTCATTACCTGTCTTCCACCCCGCACCACCCCATAGATGTTGCCGTTTTCCCCTTAAGAACAGGATCTCTGAGGGCAGGGCGGGCTGTCTCCTCCCCCACGCTCTCAGTGTGCACCTGGGCACGGGGTGGGGGTGGGGTGGAGGGGAGGGAGGTGGAGGGGGTGGGGGGGGGATTAGGGGGTGGCGGCATGCTGGAGAAAGAAGATATCAGCGAGATTGTGTTTATGA
>NW_011918740.1:0-2377 GCF_000151845.1 Pteropus vampyrus | reverse complement strand
CAAGTGGCATGTTTTCACTGCAGCGAACTGGAGTGTCCTTCCGGGATTGTTGGTAAGTGAAGGAGAGTTAAGGAAAACCAAGATGCAGCCTAACTCTAGAAAGGCAGGCAAATGATGGGGCTGATTCTAGGAGACATCCTGGGGGCGGGGTCTGGGGTGTGGGCGGGGCCGAAGCTCTGGGTAAGGGCTGAAGGAGGGGGTGAGGGGTGAGCTTTGGGAAAGTAGGTCGAGTGGGAAGGGGGCTAGGTTCTGGGGGTGGCTGAGAGCAGGGCCTAGGCTCTGGGAGAGAGGCAAGAGGTGGACTGGGCTGGCAGGAGGGACGAGTCCTAGACTGTAGGGAGGGAGAGGGTAAGGCCTAGGTTGGGGAGAGAGTCAGGGGCGGGGCTGAGCCTAGACGGGAGGAAAGGGGTGGAGCCTAGGCCCTAGAGGGAGGCTGAGCCAAGCCAGAATTCTGGGACGCTGCAGGAGGGGCCCATGCTCGCCTAGTGAAGCCCATTCTCCACCTGAGCTGGGCAGCGGGCCTTGCTGGGGAACTAGGACCGCAGAGCCCTCGGCGAGACCAGTGAAGGATATATGTGAAGCAGTTTTGCCGCCAACTGAGAGGAAGGGATGTACCAGGGGTGCATCATGAGGAACATGCGCACCAGCTGCGGGTCTCGCACCTTCCCGGAGTCATCTAACTCCGAGGGGTCAAAAAGAAGCCGGTTGACCCTTCGTCCCGCAGCCATGATCCCCAAACCCTATCCTGCAGCCCTCCTCCTGCTTTCCCAGACTCCGAAACCAGGAGGCGGATCAGAAAGAAGAGCTAGGGTGGGAGAGAAATAAGGCAGGATCCGAGGGACTGGAGAAGGAGGGTGTCTGAGTCCGGCCCATCGTCCAGAGGGGAACCAGCTGGGGCGGAAGGAGCCTGGGTTCCCAGGGTCAAGAATCCAGAGGTCATTTCCTGAGAACTGGGGGGAAGGGGCACCCCTTCACCAGATAAGCTGCCCCACATCAGCCGGAAACAGTTCCCAGGCCGGAGATAAAGAGTTCCTCCAGAATCCCGGGGGAAACAGATAATGCTCCTCCTGTGTCAAGAGTCTAGGGACCCTGTCTCTGCCTTCGACGCCAGCATACGAGGGAAGGGAAATATTTTATTTTTCTGAAGCATAGGGATCTCTTTACGATGAAGAGGATAAGATGCTTTCGTTAAAGAGGATGCAGGATGCGGCGCTGGCTGGCCTGGGTCCCGACCTGGTGCCTACCCTGGGAGGCGGGGACCCGGGTTCAGGCTCCGGGCTTGGTTCAGGCTGGGTGTGAATTTCCGTGCCACTCACCAAAGGCTTCAATGCAGCCGCGGAGCAGCTCTTCCACCGTGCAGCCCTTGTCCAGGTCTAGGGTGCCCGCCATGGCCGCCGGCGCGGGTAGGCTGGGCCAAGCTGCGCTCCGGGGTTAGATTCCCACGGGGTTCAGACCGGACCCCTGTCCGGGGAGAAGGAAAGTAGGAGTCCGCAGAGGCGCCGGCCAAGAGAGCGGCCGGAGGGCAGGAACGGGGCGTGGCGGGCACGCCCCCTGCTGGGCAGGGGCGGAGCCGTCGGCTGCGGCCACTCCCTGGGTTAAACGGTCTGGCCCAGGATGGTGCAACCCACCAGTTGGGAAACCGACTCACCAAGAGGCTTCCGGCCCACCCTCAGAGTCGTGGGAGGGCCGAGGGACTCCCCAGGGATGAGGACAAGCTAGTACTCCGGGGGCTGGTTGGTGCCCTAGCCCCTCCTAGTCCCTCTTCCCCTCGCGCCCTCTTTCCAGAGGCACCTGCAGCACCCAGCAGCTAGGCTCTGTGCCCCTCCCGCTTCTCTCTCTCCACAGCCTCCCTTCCCCCGCAGGGTTATTTTGGGAACCCAGAGCCTGAGGGGACCTCGGAGGAATTTCTCTCTAGGATGGGAGGGGGGGTAGGAACCCAGGCGTCCTGCCCGCTTTGCTCCCTCCCAGGCTCCCGGGAAGGGAGGCGGAGCTGTGACGGCCCCCAGGGGCCTGCCCTTGGGGAGGCAGGCTAGAGTGGAAAGGAACATTCCTGGGGCGGGGGTAGGGCTAGGGTGGGGGGAGTCTGCTGCTGCTGGGAGGGGTCAGCGGGAAGCCTGAGCCTGGGAACCGCGCGCTCCCTAAACACCTCCTCGGTGAAGGCCCCAGGAGTCCCGGCTCAGCCCTTGCACAAGCCATCTTCTTCCCCAGCCGAGGCTCCTGACCCAAGCTCCCATACCGCACAGTCGAACTGCGAGCATGCACACAGGCGGGCCACGCTGGGGCACACAGGGTAGGGTGCCCAGAATGAGGCGCCATTGCCGTGGGGGCTGGAGAGTGCCTGTAGGACTCCATCAGCAACTCTCGTGCCGGATCGTAC
>NW_011918739.1:0-873 GCF_000151845.1 Pteropus vampyrus | reverse complement strand
AAAAAAAAAAAAAAAAGCTCTTCTCAATCATCAAAATTCAATTCGTGCATCATAATCATGAAACGAATCCGGTTGCATCATTAATGAATTAAGTCCGATTTGCATCAGCAATTCACTGCCCAGGAAGAAGGAAAACAAAAAAGGGAGGAAAAAGCCAGAACGTATATAAGGGGGAGGGAAAACCAAAAATTCGGCTGCAAATCCTCCCAACCACCGCTTGGATGATGCATCAGCGGCAATTTCTCCAGCGGGAAGGGAGGGGGCGAGTCCCTGAAGCAGCCCCTCGGCCCGGAGCACGCCAAGTCTTGCCCGGAGGAGGCTTTTCCTTTCTCCTCCCGAGCTCCTGCTTTTTAAGGCTTTGCAGTTAGTCCCATGTGCGACGGATGCGAAGGCAAACTCTTCATTTTCCTCCCCGTTTCTCCCAGGGGCCTGACTGGCGGCGCGGCCGGGGCTGGAAACGGGGGCTGCGGGCGGCACCGGCCGCCGGGGCTCGGGGAGCAGCGGCTACTTGGCCGCCCGAGCCCGCTCCATGTCGGTGGTCGCTGATCGGCCGGCCTGGGCCCGCGCCGGGCGGAGAGCCGGGTCGCCCCACACCCGCACCGCGGCCGCCCGCCGAGGCTCCCGACGCCCTGGCGAGGGGGGTGGTTTTCGGGATTCAAAGGACACGGACCGCGGCAGCTGCGGCGGCGGCGCGGGCGGCTCCGGCAGCTCCTTCTCCCGCTGCTTCACACCCCTGGGTGAAGGGCATCTTTCCGCGGCGAGCAGGGAGGCGGCCGAGGCGCCGGAGGAGGGACTGGTGCCGCGGGTGCGGAGAGCGGAGGCTGCGGCAGCCCGGCTCGCAGCCACTCCCTTCCTTCCCCCCGCCCCTCCCCC
>NW_011918738.1:0-1291 GCF_000151845.1 Pteropus vampyrus | reverse complement strand
ACAGCTATAACAAGAATAATACACAACTTCTGGAAAACAACATGCATCCGATCCCTACCTTTACACCCGCCCCTCCCCCGCGTTCCCGGGCCTCTCGCGCCCGCGCCGTGGGCTCCGCGAGGCTCCCCGGCCCGCCGCGCGCAGGCGGAGGCTCGCCGCCGCGTCCACAGCCAATATGGCGGCCCGCGCGCGCCGCCCCGCCCCGCCCCGCCCCCGCCGGGCCCGCGGACCGCGCCGGGTCGCGCGGCGGCCGCGCCGAGCCCAGGCCCTGGAAGGCGCGCGGGCGGCGGCACCACCCCGAGCGGAGGGTGGGGACCGCCTGGGCCGCAAGGCTGCGGCTGCCGCAACGTGGAATGCAGGGATACGGGAGGACTGGGGAGGCCGCGGCGGCGGCGGAGGACGGGGAGGCGGGAGGACCGGGCGCGGGCTGCGACCTGCGACCTGCGCCACCGCCTCGCCGCGCTCCCCGGTCCCCGAGGCTGCCGGGACGGATCGCAGAGCGGGGCTTCCTCCTCGTCCTCGGTGACACCACCTGTCCGGCACGTTCGTCAAGGGCTTTAGGCTTGCGACAGGGCTGTAACAGACAGCGCCGCCCTCGCCGCCCCTCACCTGCTCACCACCCGCCCCCCAGATCCAGTCCTCCTGCACTCCGGAGTAATCATTTCCTGGGTGTCTAATTACACCACGTCTCGTGTCATTTCCCAGGACAAACACAATGACAGACTTGTATGCGCTACCATCCAAGTCATGAGTGTGTGTGTGTGTATGCGAAGGATAGAATTCCCCGTCTCTATTCCCAAAAGTTTCCCTACGTGGAGCACAGTGTTTTCTCCTCCGGAACTATTCCAGCTGCTGCCTGTTTATTCCCAGCCAAGGTTACCTCCTACAGGGGATTCAGCTCCAGGAGCAAGTCAAGACAGTTCACTATCAACGAGCCTACCTCCCGTTTGCGCGCGCATATACACACCCACCCGTAATCCAATGGCACAGTGCAGACGCTGGGCAGCAACGGCAAGTCATTCAAGAACTACCGCCCCTGATAGATTTAGGGCCTTCCAGGTTTTTCCAATCTTGGCTTTAGAAGCGCTCTCTGACAGATTTCTCACGGAAGGTCCCACGTGTAAATGTATCGCTAAACTGGGTCATTGCATTTCTGTCCTTTCCTCTCAAAATTGCCATCTCCTTTATAACCTTTCTCCAAAACACGATTATTTTTCTAGTCCTTTCCAACACCCGTGGGGCAGTCCTATGTTAATGTCCACAGTTGCATCTTTTAAAATCAATATAGTGA
>NW_011918737.1:0-4583 GCF_000151845.1 Pteropus vampyrus | reverse complement strand
TAGGGTCACATTTTTTGTTGTTGTTTTTAGCATTTGGAGATATAGAATAACTATTGCATGAAATCATGAAATTTTAAAAGCTGTGTTCACTCAGGTATAAGATAGTCTGTAAAGCTCAAAGCTTTTAATATTTTTATTTATATTCAGCCATTCTTTTGATGGTATTGCACACCAATTAAAAATAAATTCTCCTCTTTTCTTGAATTCACATGATTGTACTTTCCTTACTAATTATTGAAGACTGCCTACTCTACCTGTACTGTAGTTCCTGGTTGAATCATTTTCTTTTTCATAACCTCTCCTCTTCCAAATAATGAGACCTTGGCATTTAAATGTCAGCCTTTAACAAATGGCATAATTTACTTTTTCTCAGGATTATAAAGTAACTGTTAAGCTAATCTATTTTTATCTAAGAAAGCATAGGTGCTATTTTACATAGTACAGTCTAAACCAGGAGTCAATCAACAACATATGAGGGACAATAACCTCCAGAAAACCTTGGGAGGACTATTTCAAACCCAAATTTAAAGAGATGGAACACATGATAATAAGCATGGCAAGTCTTTATTTTCTTTATTCTTCATCAGGTGGGGATTAGCCTACTTTAACATTCATATATAAGACACAAACCGGAGATAAAACTAGAGAATGGACACAGGTAACTTGGAAGTATAGTGGCAGGTCTCTTAAAGATAGCACTTCATGTCGTTTAATATCACTTGAAGTTGTAGTCCCTTGTTGTTGTCACAGAGTATGTATATGTATACTTTGGCAAGTCCATCACTTTTCTCACCAATACAATTATCCCCATTCTGAGACATCTCCATGACAGGAAGTCACCAAGAGGACACCTGTCCCATAATATTATCCTAGTATAATCTGTTGCCTTCTAAAATATAAAGACCCCTTGGAAGAGCCACAAGCCAGAAGAGATTACTTACAGGCAAATAAGAGAAATAAGAAAAAAAAAAGAAGAAGAGGTATCCGGTTGCTAAGCAAAGCTAAAACTTAAAGAAAAAAAGAAATTATGTGGCGATAGGAATACGCTAAATATAAACTTTGAGTACTGGACTTTAGCACTATAAAGACACTTTTCTACATGGCACAGTAGTAGTACTTTTACTAGATTTCATATATCCCATTGTCCCTCCTTGGTCTGTGCATCGCCTAGGCCATAGAGCTACTAGCTTCCAAGATGAATGGTTCCCTCATTGGAAGGCTCCTTTAGAACTTAATTCCTCTTACCGAGGATTCCACTCCTGCCCCATGAAGCTTCATGGAGAAGCCCTTCTTGTATTCAGAATCCTATCTTAGTGCTGGAGAGGATCACAGACTTCACTTATGCATCCGCACAGTGTAAACAGCTCACAGCAGGAGGCTCTGACTGAAACACAGGGGACTTGAGTTCCAGCTCTGTCACAATAGTAGCCATATGAACTACTGCATATTGTATAATACAAAGACTAAGTTTTCCTCATCTGTAAAATGGGATAATAATGCCTGTTTTGCAGTGTGTCTTAACAAATAAACAGAATAATTTATTTACAGCACTTAGCCCAATGCATAGTGACCACTCATTTAATTAATAAATCAGTTTTACAGATTTATCAATGAACTAAACAAAGTTTACATAGTAGAGTACAAGGGCAGATTGCTTTCTGATGACAGAAAGCTAGTCCCTGCAATCTACGTCTTGTCTCCAAATTAAACATTCTTGAATTCTTTTGACATCTTCCCCCAATACACACTTTTTCAAGGGCATCCTTGACTTTTCCACTTAAATTCATTTTGCATATTAGCCTAAAAGATAAAACAGATGTTTGATGGGAAAAGCAGTACAAGTCTGGGAACCAGGTCACCAGGTTCTTGTCCCAGCCCTGCTGTTAATCATCTGTTTGCGCCAACAAGCCATACCCCAGTCTAAAATCACCAGTCAAGAAGTACAATCAGGAAACAACATATAGCTAGGGGAAGAACTATCTACCTTCATATAACTAAAGAAATATAAAGATGAAATGTGCAATGACAAAAAAGTTCCCAAAATCTGTTGACATTTACCACTGAATATAGAGGCGAAAACTTATTAGTAATACCCAGTTGTGCTTATGCAATGATTATAGTAATATAACTATTTATTCCTGTGATACCTTTTGGTGATTCATTTTAAGTCATCGAGAATAAAAGCTCTGTGGCATTCTAAAGAGTCTGGAGGCTGCTAAAACCCACACTTGTAACTCTGAGTTTCTATCAGCTGGTGTTTCTCTAATGTGCAAGCAGAAAATTATTCAGGGTCTTTAGAAAAAGAACGTACTTTAACTTCTATTTATAAATAATATGTGCTTTGCCATTAAGTAAACTAGACCAACCCAAGCACATTATTTAACTTTCCCTATCAAGAAGCCTGTCATTTAGTTTTTGTAAATGTTTCTCTTTGAGGCAGATGTGCTAATTGATAGCATATCCTAAATGTAATGAGAAGCCAGTGGACAAAACAGTCTTATTGTGGCCAGAAGGTATGAGGATGAATATTCTGTTTTGTGTTACGATTAATTTTATGAAGAGGATCTTGACCTGGTTTAGGTTTGATGTGATTCATTTGTATCTCTATTAGTATTAGAGTCAAATTTCTGTTGTCTTTGAAGACAGGAATAAGACACAATGGAAAAATAAAAAGAAAAGTAATACTTAATCTTATGCTCCCAGGAATTTACAATCTAATTAGAAGGATGAAAAGTTACTCAGTGTAAGATAAAGCAGTGGGTTCTTATTTTGCTTCCACCTCTATTTTTGTGACCTTGGGTGAGTCGCCAGAACTCATCACCCTCAGCTTTCTTTGTTATAAAGTTGAGTGGTTTTAAAATATCTTAGATCCCTTCCATCTACCTAACTCTACAGTAAAAAGACATGGAAATAAAATTTTGCTATAAAATATAAGTGATTAAACATTAATATAGGGTAAATTTTAGGAATTAAATACTGAAGTTATTCAGCTAATTAAAGCATTGTATATAATCAAAACCTTAACCTTAATGCTAACCAGACTGGATTGTGAACAGCAGTGTAGAGACACACACACACACACACACACACACACACACACACAATATATGGATATAGATAGATAGATAGATAGATACATGTACATGTTTCAAAATTCTATAGCACTCACATACACAGCAAATCTAAAATTAATTAAATATTTTAGAATTTAAAATTATATTTATTATGACTGTTTTTAAACAGGATGAGTTACAAAGTAGAGAATTCAAAACAGCTACATAAAAATTTGTTTGCCTTGGTACAAGTTATCTGTTCACATAATCTTAGTTCATTTCCAGACAATGCAAATAAATTCAAATAAAAATTTAAATATCTTAATTTAAACTACATGAAAATATAACCTTCACATCACCGGACTGATAAATATCAGGACAAAATGGCAAATATCTCCTTATATTAGAAAAATATAGAACTTATAGTGAAGGTTTTTAATAAAAGAACTCTTGTAAATCCAAGGTAATGTTTCAGCATTAAAGTATTGATCATCAAGGCAAGGGCATTCAATTATTACATATTTTATTCTGACATACCATTATATTAATAAAATCATCATAAAAATGTCAATTCTGGCTATTGCATAAATGATACAGTGAATAGGTTTATAGGGCAGTCTAAGATAGGATATTCTGCTCTTAGGAAAATCTGCTCTTTAGGCTAATTCTAAATTTCAAGAAAATTGAAATTGTTCAAATTAAACTCATGTATATTTAAAGCGATTAATTTGAATAATATTGCTCACAAAATTTATTTTTCCATTTCTAGAAAATTCTAGTCATCATTCAAAATTTCATCATTATTAATGTAACAAAGAACCATATTAGCGACTAAAGACTAAAGGTTCCCATTTCAATCATTTATAACTTGCAAGTATAGCACTGCTTCCTTTGAATCTAATAATGTTAACTCTAAAAATAAAACAATATAATCATAATATTCATTCACTAGTAATACCTACTTACATAGACTTTATGAGAATTAAAGCAAAGAGGATATATAAAAGCATTTCTCACACCGCTAAGTGAAAAGTTATTTTATCTCTTAAAATA
The DNA here is from genome assembly GCF_000151845.1 of Pteropus vampyrus. NCBI lineage: Eukaryota > Metazoa > Chordata > Mammalia > Chiroptera > Pteropodidae > Pteropus > Pteropus vampyrus. The sequence goes on along the minus strand of NW_011918737.1, from coordinate 477 downwards.
TCATGGTTCTATCTTTATCTTTTTATTATATATAAAACTTAGTAGAAAAAAAGGATTATGAGAGAGATTCCAATTTTCCTTTATTATTGTTTGTGTATTAGGATAGACTGCCTGCTACAATAAACAACTCCGAAATTTCAGTAACTTGAAACAATAAAATTTGATTTTTCACTCACGATGTAGTCCAACGTGTGTTCCTGATTGGTTCTCCTCCAGTCAGCGACATGGGAACCCATACTCCTTCCATCTCACAGCTCCATTTTTGTCCTGGGAGTCACCTCTCTTCAGCAGCCAATAGAGAAAGAAAATAGAGGATCATACTAGGCAGGTGTATGCGCTAGGCCAGGAAAGATTATCATTCCCACCTACATTTCACTGACCCACACTCAGCCACATGCCCATGACGTGTCTGAAAAATGACTAATCATGGGCCCAGGATATATATTTATGTATACACATAACATGTACTAAAATTCT
>NW_011918736.1:0-2158 GCF_000151845.1 Pteropus vampyrus | reverse complement strand
AGTTTGGGTTTTAGGTCTTGCTTTCATCACTTTTAATATACTGTGCTAATCCCTTCTGGCTTGCAAAGTTTCTGTTGAGAAATCAGCTGACAGTCTTAGGGGAGCTCCCTTTAAAGTAACTAGCTGCCTTTCACTTTCTGCTTTTGGAATTCTCTCTTTGTCTCTAAAGTTTTGGCATTTTAATTATAATGTGTCTTGATGTGGACCTGTTTGTGTTTATTTTGTTTGGGACTCTCTGGACATGTACGTCTATTTCCTTCACCAGATGAGAGAAGTTTTCCACCATTATTTCTTTAAATAAGTTCTCGATCCCTTGCTTTCTCTCTTCTCCTTCTGGTACCTCTATGATGTGAATTTTGTTATGTTTGATGTGTCCTAGAGGTCCCTTAAACTATCCTAATTTGTTTGGATTGTTTTTTCATTTTGCTGTTTCAATTGGGTGTTCTCTGCTACCTTTTCTTCCAAATCACTGATTCCATTCTCTGCTTCATCTAATCTGCTGTTGATTCCTTCTAATGTATTCTTCATTTCAGTTATTGCATTTTCATTTCCTACTAGTTCATTTTTATGGTTTTTATGTCTTTTTTCATGCATACTATCTATTTTCTTTTCCTCTTTAATTTCCCCCTTCCACACTTCCACCCCTGAACTATGGATGTTGCCATTTCTCCTTAAGAACTGGATCTCTGAATGTGGGGCATCTCCTCCCGCAGGCTCATGGCATGCACCCGGGGCCTGGCGCCCCCAGGGCCTGGCACTCCCGGCACACTCAGGGGGCCTGGCGCACCCAGGGTATGGTCTGTGGCTCCACCTAGGGCTTTTCAAACTTTGGACTCCAGTATTAATTCCCCTTTACCACCTTTGAATTTCTTAGAATTTCTGGCTTTCTTCTCAGATCTTGTTTCTGTCTAGAATCTTGTCTATTGTTTCTAGAAAGGCAGAGCCTATGCAAGAATTCTTCCATCAACTTGTGTCAGTAACAAACATACTAGTAACTTCTTCAAGCAAGAAGACAGACATATTACTCCCAGAAAAGTCATACATGAGCTTCTAGGGTTTCAATATGGACTATAGTTTTTCCTAACTTTCCCATAAAATTCCTCTGCAAATGCTTCCTCTGTCATACATTTTGTTGCTGGGGTTTTTGGGAACATGACCTGGAGGTCTTCCTGGTCATTCTCATAATTCCCTCCATAACCCACTGTTACTCTGTGTTATATCAGTGGCTTTCAAACTTGATAGTGGATCAAAATATCCTAGAAGGTTTATTAGGATAGTTTCTAAATCAATGGGAGTGCGGTGAGGATCGAGAATTTACATTTCTACAAAGCTCTCTAGTGATATTTTGCTACTGGTCAAAGATTGCACTTTGAAAATTACTGGATTATGGAATCTAGAACTCATCTGTTTACCAAACAATCAGTGTCAGTGACTGAGTTATGGATTGTAGGAAAATCAGCAGCATTTCTTTATGACTGCTGACTCAGTGGGTATTTTCCTACCACAGAAGCCTGTTTTCCAGATTTCTTTGAGCATTCGGAAGTAATACCTATAACTACATTTTTTAATCTTCCTGTAATCTAACAATTTCAGCAGGTCGATTAAAAATTTTCTTTCTTGATTTTTCAAGGAGCACAGAGGTGGCAGATATATGCCACTGAGGAATGTTCTCAGGACTTTTTCAGCTCTCCCATTTATTTGGAGCCATCTCCAACCATAGCTGACTTTGTTTACAGCTAGAAGTCAAGCCTTGCTCCCTCCACCAAACAAAATAGCACACTCAAAAACTGACTTCTTACATTCATTTCATTAAAAAATATCTTTGTTTTCCACTAAATTCTAGCATTAACTTTTAGCAGCTTTAGGCATATGTGTTTGTTTGGTGATTTCAGGGATGTCTTAACACTGGCAGACTCAAGCAGTTTGTATATAATGTGCATTCTAGAAAACTACACAGGGAATTCTATCAAGGGCCCAATTCAACTGATACAGCCCCAAGACAGCAAGTCCAAGACTTAAGTAGCAGTCCATCTGAGGACTTCTTCCAGAAACTAGCACTCAGCAACTATGGTAATATTTTATTGAGAGATGAGGATGAGGTTTAAAAACATGAAAAATAAATTGCGAGCCTTTTAAACAGCAGCACCAACTCACATAG
>NW_011918735.1:0-3570 GCF_000151845.1 Pteropus vampyrus | reverse complement strand
AAAAACTGAATATTCACATTTATGAACAAAACTAGAGTGATATCTGTTTGTCATGCTAAAAATATCTTACCCCCCAAAAAAAATAAATAAATAAAAATACCTTAAGATTTGGAATCATGTTTTATATTTTATTTATAAATCTCAAAGGCAGAGAGAGACTTGTAGTATACTTAACCCATTACTGAGGGTGACATGAATGTTGATTTATCAACAAATTGTAAGTATGATATCATAACGATGTTGAAAACAACATGGGCATTCCATTTTACAAAACACTTTTACACATATATTACCTGATCTGACCCCAATATAAAACTTGAGAATAGAGCTATTTACAGAGAATCTGATTCTAAGAGTGATAAAATAACATGCTTATGATTATAGAGATAGTACTTAAGTACTCTGGTTCTCATAATTCTTTCTATATATTATACTACTTCCTGTTTTATTCTCTTATAAAAGCTCAAGTAAGAATGATATCAGATAATGTAGCTTTATGAATTAAATATGATATAAATTTTATAAATATATAAATCTAATATTACATAAACTTTAAAATTTAGAGTGATCACTTTTTATATAGATTATAATCCTATGCTCTCTGTTTAGCTATGACTTCATGTTCATATTAACAAATATTTTAAATAATGTCAATTTATTTTAGGTGGTACAGATTTCAGAACTCTTAGTGGTTCTCTATTGTAACCCCCTCTACAGCCAGGTGATATACACTGGGATCTGAAAAGCTTTTGAGCACTAGTTAGCACGCATTGGATATAGTGCTTTGAGTCAAATTCCAGATAATAAATTAGTTATAGAACATTGATTATTTTCTTAAAAAAAGAAACATAAATTCACAAATCATAAAATTTGCCCCTTTATAATCCACAATTCAGTGGTTTTTTTTGTTTGTTTGTTTTTAGTATATTCACAAGTTGTGCAACCAGCATCACTATCTAATTCCAGAATGTTTTCATTGCCCCAATAAGACATCCTGTACCTTTTAGCACTCCCACATTCTGGTAATGACTAATCTACTTCCATGTCTACAGATTTACCTATTCTGGAAATTTCATGTAAATAGAATAATCTATTATGCTTGGCTTTTTTCACTAAGCATAAGGTTCTCAAGGTTTATCCATGTTGTCATATGTATCAATACTTCATTTCTTTTTTATGGCTAAATAAATTTGCATTGTATATATATCACACATTTTGTTTATTCATATACCAGTTGATTAACATTCACGTTATTTCCAAATTTTGGCTACTATGAATAATGCTGCTATGAATAAGTTTATTGAGAAGAGTGTATTCTGAAATTGTTGAGTAGTGTGTTCTATATTTGTCTGTTAGCTCTACTTTGATTTATAGTGCGATTCAAATATTCTATTTCTTTGACGATCTGTCTAGTTGTTCTATCCATTATTGAAAGTGGGGTATTGAAGTCTTCAACTATTATTTTGAATCATCTATTCTTCCTTTCAATTCTGTCAATTTTTGCTTCACGTATTTTGGAAATTTGTTGTTAAATGTATATATGTTTATAACTACTATAAATTATTCATAGATTTACCATTTTATCACTATAAAATGTCCTTCTTTGTCTCTATTAATAACTCTTGTCTTAAAGTCTATTTTGTCTGATATTAGAATAGACACTCTAGCTCTCTTTTAATTATCATTTCATGGAATACTTTTTACTATTATTATATTTTTAATATTTTGTGTCTTTAAATCTAGTGTTTCTATTGTATGCAATATATAGTTGAATCATGTATTCTTTTTCCATTCTGCCAATCTTTGCCTTTAAATTGAATAGTTTAATCTATTTACATTTAATGTAATTACTGATTAGGTAATATTTATGCCTTTTATTTTACTATTTGTTTTCTATATGTTCTATGTATTTTTTGTTTCTCAATTCTGCCATTACTGCCCTTTTGTTGGTGTTAAATAGATACTTCCTCTGCATCATTTTAATTGTCTTGTCTCTTCTCTTACTACATTTTAAAATTATTTTCTTAGTGGTTGTCCTGAGAATTACCATTAACCACTGTATTTATAACAATCTAATCTTGGTTAATAACAACATGAATAATATATAAAAACTATGCTCCTATATAACTGTTTTCTTGCTTTCTTTATGCTGCTACTTTTACAAATTATATCTTTATACATTATGGGCTCATAAACTTAGATTTATAATAATTACATTATGGAATTGTATTTTAAATAACATGAAACAAAAATTTAAAAATGCATTAATGCTGTTTTTTTATATTTGCCTATGTAATGCCTATATAGTTACCTATATTGATACTTTCTATTTCTTCATTTGCATGTGAGTTATTGTTTAGTGTCCTTTCATTTCAGTTTGAAGGACTCTTTTTATTATTTCCTGTAAAGTGAATCAAATAAAAATGAATTATCTCATTTCTTAAAATCTGAAAATATCTTAATTTCTCTTTCCTTTTTGATTGATTGCTTTATTTGGCAGTTTTTCTTTAAAGCACTTTAAATATATGCTATTGTCTGCTGGTTTCCATAGTTTATTATTTTTAAGGCTGCTGATGTGCTGGAGAATGGTGGTAGAGGGGTGGGACTAAGGTAAGTGAAAATGCCACAAATCTCACTGTTCTTAATGAGGGTTGGCTGTTTTTATCTACTAAACGCTCCCCATTTTCTGGACTGTTGCAAGCTTTTGGTTAATTTCCAGAGCTCTAAAAACTTAATTCTGATAATTTTTACAGTTATTTTATTGCCTCTATGGAGAGGGAAATTTGTAAACATCCTCACTTCACTGTTTTCACTGATGTTATTCCTTAAAAACTATTTGGTTCTTAAGCTTTTGGTTGTTGGTGATTTTGTTACTCTGGGATCTTTCTTCAGACTTCATAAAAGCTAAGGATATAATTGTCAGAAAAATCCAGATATGCACTCACTCACACTACTTTGAACAACATTCTACTGGATTCACTAATACACTAAGTCCTACCACAGATCCCTCACCAGAAAATTCTGAGCTTAATACCCCTGTTTTAAAGCCTCTCCTCCCTGAGCCAACATCAAACCCTACTACAAAGAACTTCAGGACAAATCATCCCAGAAACAACCTAATAGCAAATTTAGTAGCTAAATTCAGTTTTAATGCCTGCCAATTTCCTTATCTGAAAAATCATATCTCATAAGATTGTTGTGAGGATTGCATGAGAAAATGAATATAATATTGGTTACAATAGTACCATACAATAAGCACTTTCTAAATTCTAACCATTAATAACATCATTCCCTTATCTTTCTTTTCCTCCTGCTACTCTTCATTATTTCCCTGAATAAGTTCCTTTGGAGAGCACCATATTTGTGCTCATTCTTTTAAGGTCTTTTAGAAATATATGATTTACTAACGTGCTAACATTATTTTGTTGGAGGAGGCATTTGAACATTAATCACCACTTTAAAGCAGGAAGGATTATTTAACTACAGGATATGGCTTCGATTGCAAAGGTGCCAAGTCTAAATATAAATATGGAAAAGTATAAAAGGAATTATGAGAAAATGCTGTACAAC
>NW_011918734.1:0-2368 GCF_000151845.1 Pteropus vampyrus | reverse complement strand
GCAAATTGATCCTATCTGTGAATCCTATGTAGTTTGGATAATTTTTTCACTAGAGTTTAGTTATCACAAAATTGGATTGACATGGAAATGATAAATCATTAGCCATCATAGGGGCATAAAAGGACCCCTCTCTTGAGGTACTGGGCAGAATAAAAGAAAAGGAGAAGACACATAAGCTTGAATAACTGCTAATTCTAGAAAAACTCCTATGGGGGGCTATTCTAGGTTATTAAATCCCTGATAATAAAAGGATTAAGGTAAATCCATTTTGGTAATAGGATTAGAATAATTACAAGGAGTGAGAGACCTGAGAATCAAGTATTGACTGCTGAAGCTTGGAAAAAGCTCCTGCATCAGAGGAAGTTCAGAACAAGGTGGAATGTATTTTTTTTGAGGGTTGACTGTAGCAATTGCAGGTATTGATGGCAATGTAATATTTAAAATACAGAAATACAGAAAAGTACTAACAGTCAACAAATGCTCATATTTCTTTCAATAGAATGAATAGAACAACTCAATATTTATTTCCAGTCTATCTTCACCATACATACATTTTAAATATTCTAATATATGCATACTTTTTCCTTTAGAGACAGTTGTATAGAACCGATAAAGTAATTCCCCTTGGAACATTTCCATCACTGCTGAGAAGTTCCTCTGTACTTGCTTCACCTTCAGAGGAAATCACTGTCATGTGCCTTGAGTACGTCATGCCAGATAATTCTATTTTTTTAAAATACCAATTGTTTTCTAAATCGATGATACTAATTCAGTCTGCCATTGGGGTGTTATAAAACTAGTTTACAATATGCTTACAACATTCAGTATTGTCTAAATATGAGAAGTGCAAACAAAAACATGATCCAAATCATTTTATGTAGATTTCTTTGATGACTCTAATAAAGATCAAATAATTATGTAAATGCTGGTCTATTTATGGCCTCTCTATTCTGTACCATTGATAATATTTGTCATCTCTTATGCCAATACCACATTATTTTCTTGATTGTTAGTAAGTCTTGAAATTAGTCAGTAAATTAATCCAACTTCGTTTCTTTTTAAATATTATTTATCTCTTCTATTTCCTTTGAACTCCACATACAATTTGGAGTCAGTTAGTCAGTTTTTTTAAAAAGTCTCCTGGAATTTTGATTGAGAATACACTGAATCTGTAAATCAGTTTGAAAACTGACATCTTAACAATATTGAGGCTTCTGATCTGTGATCATGATGTCTTTCCAGTAACTTATTTCATCCAATTTCTGTCAATGTCTTATAGCTTTCAATGTAGTTGTAAATATCTCTTATTAAGTTTATTACTATTTTTGAGTTTTATGGTATTATAATACAGTTGACCCTTGAACAACACAGGGAGTTAGCAGGAGTAGGGGGTAGTGCTGAACCCGTCCTCCATGCATTTGAGAATTCATGTATAACCTTCGACTCCCACAAAACTTAGTTGTTCCTAGGTTTGTTTAAGGGATTGGTTCCAGGACTCTCCATGGATACCAAATTCCATGGATGATCAATCTCCATAAAATGTAGTAGATCTATGCACATATCTGCTCTCTGCATTTTGGCATTCCCAATCTGGGATCAAAAATAGTAATTTACTGAAAAAAAATCTGAGTATAAATGGACTCATGCAGTTTAAAACTGTGTTGTTATAGGTCAAATATAATTCTAATTTTTAATTGTTTTTAATAGTATATACAAAATTTATATATTAAAATATAGTTTTCCATCCTGCTATCTTGCTAAATTCACATACCAGTTCTAATAATTTTGTTACCTAAGACATATACAATAATGTCATCTCTAAGTTAAGGTAGTTTTACTTCTTCTTTTTAAATCTTTGTGACTTCTACTCCTTTTTATTGCTTATTGCAATGATCTTGGAGTTAAAATACAAAGTTGAGTAGAAGTGGCATCTCTGCCTTGCTATTGATCTCAGGGGAAGAGCTTTTGGTATTTTGTCATCAAGTTTGATGTTCATTGTAGGGTTTAATATATATCCTATATCAAATTGAGAGTATTTTATTGTGAATGTATATGAAACTTTGTCAGAAGCTTTTTCTTCATTTATGGGAATGATTATATAGCTTTTATTGTGTTAACTTAGTAATATAATTTTTGTTCTTTGGATGTGAAATTGACTTGGCCTTCTGAGAAAAATCCTAAATCCCCACCTTATAAGGATTTGATTTGTTAATAAGTTATTAAATATATTTGTGTGTATGTTCCTGAGAAATGTTAATTGGTATTCTTTGTTTTATTTTTATTTTTTTGAAGTATTCTGTCACATTTGGCTATTTAGATTTATACTGACCATATAAAATTTAATTTGGGGAAGTAATTCCTTTTTCCT
>NW_011918733.1:0-1276 GCF_000151845.1 Pteropus vampyrus | reverse complement strand
GTTCAAGTTTATTTTTTGACGGGGGCCTGGGGAGACTTTAATTTATCTGTGGGATTTTGAAAGCACCCACCCAGCTTTCTCCTGAGCATCAGCCGGCTCTTAAACATGGTAGGTGCTGAAGAAATGTTGATCTCTTAATCAAAAGGCCCGAGGACGGTCTAACTTTGTGAGGGAGAATGGTTTTCACAAACGACGATAATTACGGCCATAAAAGCAGCACCAGCCGCCCTCGGCTGAGTCCCTCGGCTGAGTCCCTCGGCTGGCCTGGGCGGCTGGCCGGCTCCTTCATCAACAGTGTCTCTCTGTCTTCACCCTGTTCATGAAGAGTCTGTTCCTCCACTGTGAGTGATAAAACTAACATTTTTTTCCCTAGACTCTATCCTCTGGCAAGCCCTTTCTATCCTAATTCCCATCATCCTTACACCTCCCTGTGAGACCGAATCTGTGTCCCCAGCTGAGGAAGCAGGGGTCTGAGCGGTCCGGCCACCCGCCTAGAGCCACACCGTCTGAAAGGGGACTGCCCGTCGCCCTATGCTCTCTGCCCGGCCACCGTCCCTCTCCCCTGACTCAAGGGGAGATAGTCTAGCCCTTGTGGACCCGTAAGGACAGGTTTTAAATGGTAATGTGTGTTAGAGGGATTGGGAATTATTTTTCTGGCTTTGTCCCCCAAACTTAAAATAATAAGTGTCACCTGTGCCCAAAAAAAAAAAAAAAAGCCACTTTAAAACGGAGCGGGAGCTGCCATCCAAGAGAACTGCCTTGCACGTCTCATGCCTCAAACCTCAGAATGTTAAAACAGGACAAAGTAGCCTTTGGACGGGGCCTAAAGCAACACTGTGCCCCAAAGAACCGTTTGCGAAGATGGCGAGAAAGCAGCTATTATGACCGGCGGACTGAAAATTAAACACGTTGTTTAGAATTAGTGTCACCGTGTTACATCATCTGCACCAATAGCGACGCCTTCCTCCGATGGATGTAGCTGCTCCCTTCGTCCTAAACGGCCCCGGCCTTTGTCTCCTAGTCAGGCTCCTGCCGGAATCGGTGCGTCCTGAACAGCGAGTCTTACTGATCTCCAATAAACGCTGCTGCCCTTCCTTTGAGAGGCCCGTTCGTTCGTTGAGGTCGATACCTGGCATGCTGGAGCGGCTCCCGCAGTCGAAGGCACACCTTCCCGAAGGGCGTTCCAGGTTTCCCTGGAATAGAGCTCCGCTCCTGAGCGGGACGTCACCGTGGCTCAGGGCATGTCCCCGAGGCCTGGAGCTCTTCAGAGCCGGGG
>NW_011918732.1:0-1841 GCF_000151845.1 Pteropus vampyrus | reverse complement strand
TTTTTTTTTTTTTTTCCTGTAAAGATAGCCATTTAAAAATTTACTCTTAAGTAGAAAAGGGGGAGTTGATTTAATAGAAAATATGATAGTTCGGGGTGAGGGCTTTTTAAAGAGGGCTTTAAAAATTTACTCTTAAGTAGAAAAGGGGGAGTTGATTTAATAGAAAAATATGAAGTTCGGGGTGACGTGCCATGTAACCTCACCATCGCCGGCAACACATTCTTTCAGCTCCAAGGACCTGGCCGTTCAGTGTGAGACAAGCCAGCGCGACATTACTTGGGAGCTGCCAAGAACTGCAGAATCTTAGGCCTACCCGCACCCGGTGGAGTGAGAATCTGCCCCTTTAACGTGTACCCCGAGTGGTCGACGTGCAGGTTAAAATTTGAGATGCCTTGGTCTAAAATGATAGATATATAAATCCAGCTCCTGGGAGACTCCGTAAGCTTAGGGACCCCACTCCTTACCATCCATTATAAACAGACACATAATAAATATTAACCGTCACTGCACCCCTTCCCATACTACTCAGCGACCATTAGTGGAGGGACTGCAGATGTCTCTGAGGCCAGGAACAATGAGCGGATGAATGAATGAATGAATGAGTGGATGAATGAATGAAGGGACAGCAAATTCTTACCAAGCACCTACCATTCCCCAAGCAAGAGGCTAAGCTTCGAGGGTGCAGAGATGATTAAATAAGGAAGTCTGCCTTCAAGAAAGTCACCTTCTCCGAGAGGAAACCGAGGGACAAACAAGATTGTAACACAGTGCGGTGAGCACTGTACACAGGGACTCCCGGGAGCAAAGGAAAAGAAAGATCGGCTAGTCCAGGCTAGGGGAAGTTAGGGAGGGCTTCCTAGAGGAGGAGACAATCCTTACTGAGTTTAAAAAGATGAGCGGGATTTGGGCAAAGAAGAGAAGGAAACATTTCAGGCAGTGGAAATGGCGCAGAGACAAGCAAGGGGCTGGGGGCATCATGGGGATGGCCATTCCGATCATGATTGTCCATTGAGTGCAAAGGATTTCTAAGTCAATGACGGGGACAAGGCCCTTCCTGTAGGGGCGGGCTGCCTGGCGTGCTGGGAAGGACTGAGGATTTGCCTCAGAAAGCCGGGATTGGGAAGATGGAAGCAATCTTGATAGGGGCGGGGTGGGGCGGGGAGGGGTGGCGGGGAGGGGCGCAGCGGGCCGTCTTTGGATATGGGGCACCCAGAGAAGCCGTAGCCCGCCTCGGATGCGAAGTGCATTAGGAGCGGCTACAAACCGCCTCCGGAAAGAGTCAGGGAACCGAGATTATATTTCCCGTTCCTGTGAAATCACCCGGTGCTCTGATGGTCTCCAGAAGGTTCGCCCGAGCAGTGAGAAGGTGAAAATTCCTGGGTAGGGCCGGAGAGCAATGGAAGAGCCAGCTCCGTGGAGACTTCAGGGCCCCGGGGCGGGGCGGGGGGGGGCGGCAATCTCGGCAGAGGGGACACTGACCGCAGTTCTGGGACCTGCGGGTGTCCTTCCCTCCTCCCCGATCCGTCCTTGTCCCCTCCCTCCATTTCTTCCTTCCCTTCTCTCTCCTTCCTCCCCCTCTTCACTTCTGCCTTCCACAGACATCCGCCGAGCACCTGCTGCCCCCACGCTCTGCGTTGGGCACCGAATTATTCTGAGAGGGAACACCACGTGACTCGTTTTCTTACGGGGGGTCACAAGCTGGCGGGGAGACAGACGTCTCCCCCGAGACATGCCAAGTCAATCCGCTCAATGCGAGCAACGTCGTGAGGTCCGCCTGTAACCAGATTCAACACTTGCCCTCTTGGTATTTTACTGACTTGTCTGGCAAGTTCTTGTGCCAA
>NW_011918731.1:0-2479 GCF_000151845.1 Pteropus vampyrus | reverse complement strand
TTCACGATTGGTGATTAATACAATGATAAGGGCTGTGAGTGAAGGGTACACATATGCTGTCAGTGATTTATCTTCAGTTCTCTGCCATGTATGATGCTGAGAAGGCACTCCTTTACTCTTCATAAGCAAGTGAATTAGCAAAGAGAAATTGGAAACAAATTCATATTCTGATGTTCTGTTCTTTGTCTCAAGGTGTAGCGCTTCCTGGACCCTTGGTTCCAATGTGAACACCTAGGGAGTGTCAGGATTTCTATGAACCAAGGGGAATTCTAAAATTGGTGCTGCTTTGTACCTCCCAACAGTCTGTCTGCTGGGGTCTGACCTATTGGGCTTGGTGTTCAGCTGCCTCTGATAGCCCTTTCTCCAGCAACTTCCTCATTACCCAAAACAGCTATTGACAATATGGCTGCCCTGGCTGAGCATTCCATCACAGAAGTGCAGGAAAGAAACAGTTATCAGTAGCCACTTATGAAGATGTTGAAATGATAGCTGGTGGAGCAGGGAGGGGATAGACAGATATTTTTCATGTAGCGTTTCCCCCTGCAATTACAAGGAACTATTCTGAATCATGCACAGCAGGGTCAGTACAATCATCACTAAATAAAACTCCAAGCAGCACATCTCAGGCCACAAGAGTTTGCTACAGAGAAGAACTTCCTTTTCCAGCATTGGCACTTGGCTGCTAGTATCAGAAATCCTTCCCTGGATCATAAACAGAACCTGGTGGGATGGGGCATGTCCCCAGGATGGATAGCTGAGAGATGCCCCTGGACTCTAGGAGCAGCTGAAGAAACTACCAGCTAAAACCTCCACAGTCAAAAAGATCTCTCCAAGTCCTCTTACTAACAGCTTCTGAGAAGAAAGTTGCATCAAGAACCCCTTATTAAAATGAAAGCCCCACAGAGGTACCCCAAGTGGTTGTTACAGGCTTTAACCATATACAAAATTTTGAAAAATACACATCAGGAATTTAAAAAGTTAACCTGGTGGTTAATTAAAAAATATAGTAGCATTCTGACAGGTGGCTGACAGTCTGTATTACTAGTGGGCCACATGACTCATCAGTCGTTATAACTGACACTCAGAACAACATTTCCACTGTAGACAGAGACTATAAAATGAACTGCAGGCAGAGAATGTGCTTGAAATTATATCTATAAAGCATGTCTCTGTCTCTCTCTGCAAAGTATTTACTCCTACACAAAATGTTTACTGGAAACAAAAACATATTCAGGTAGAAGAAATGTGTTTTTTGTTTTAAACAAATAAAAATGGCTAGGAATAGATGGAAATGGGTGAAAAACAATTTTTTTGATCCTGTTCCTTTTAGGAGTTTGATCAAAGTAATTTAAACTCCCATATGTGTGTCCACATATTTCCTCCTCTGCAAATCCTAGAGATCTTTACTATCTCTATATGAAGACTATGAATCTCTTCATAAGCAGTGGTCTGAAAATGTAGAATAGATAATTTTGTATAACCTCAAAAGGAATCCGATATGAAAGAAATTAGACTTGCTGCTGGCCCTTGGACTTGGGATGGCACAGGCAAATTCCTTGTAATAAGTAAGTCCTTCTGTAATAATTCCTGTAATAATATATGTATGTGCCTGTGCATACATATATATCATATATATATACATATATATATATATATATATATATACACACACACATATATATATATGATATATATATATATATATATAGGATATGTGTATACACATATATATACACACACACACACATATCCTATACACACACACACACACACACACACACACACATATCCTATTGATTCCACATCTCTAGTTGAACTCTGGCTGATGCACATAGCAGGAAACACCCAATATGTGTGAGGTATACTTTTCCTATTGAACTACAGTTATCTCTTTCCTTTCTACTGTTATGTTCTTTATATACAGATGTCCTAGTGGAAGTGCAGACCACCTATGAGAGTAGGGATTAATGGTTAGTTCTGTAAAATGGGTTCTCTTGATCCAGGGTTTTCAGAGGCCCCATAGCATCCTTTGTAAGTCATATAGTCTCATGACTTCATATGGACTCATAAAAATCCAAGATCTGCTTCTTATTAATTCTGTGGTTTTGGTAAGCCCTTAATTTCTGTTTGATGGAGATAATAACACTGACATGACAATGTTGTTATGAGTACTAAACGATACAGTGTGTATAAAACACCAACAAAATGTATAGCACAAAGTTCTTGGAAGAATAATTGTTATTGCTGGTGCTATTATTGATCCTTTAATCCCTGATAGTGGTAGAATCCATTCTTTAGTTAGTAATGTTTAATGTTTTATTTTGACTCCCATGGATTAGAGAAATTGGTGAAAATATCATCTTCAGCATCTATACAGCTGCATTATACATCCCCAAAAGACTGGGCAGGTTTTCTGGTTTAAAATGTGAGTTTTATATTAGTCAGATATAGTAAAGCTAACAGATCAGGAGACAACTGG
>NW_011918730.1:0-1623 GCF_000151845.1 Pteropus vampyrus | reverse complement strand
AAAAAAAGTAAAGATAAAGCAAGTGTGCTAAATGTACTCTTGGGGAATCTGGGAAAATGGGAATTCTGTTCTATTTTTGCAAACTTTTCTGTAAGTCTGAAGTAATTTCCAAAAAAAAAAAAAAAGAATGTGGAAACTTTCAAAATGTCCAGTGCAAAGCTGGACGGTCAGGCTGCGCTGCTCTGGTGAGGCTGGGCCCGGGCCAGGCTGCGAGTTAAGCCACCGTCCCCAACAAGGTGAGCACAGATGCCAAGGGCTGGACACAGCTCCCTCTTCCGGATGTCCAGGTGACTGCACTTTACAGAAGTGCCAGTCCACGGCCCTGGGCCTTCGCATGGACAGTCTGACGGCCCTGCTCTGGGACACGCCCTCGTCATCATCTGTCCCCTTGTCTACGACATTTCAGAATCCCATCGAGTTCCAAGGACATCTTGTGGGACTGGGACACCTGACAATTATGCTAAGTCAGCTCACTGCAACTCTCAGCAATCCCTGACCGTCCTCTGGGCCATGGGCGCCCCTGACAGCCGGCCTCGGGCTAAGCAGGGGAGTGTGACCCAGTTTGGGGTACAGAGGACAGTGCCACAGCCACATTCGTACCTGTGACCCTGACGCCTGTGTACTTGTTCACCCAGCACAGCTAACGTCGCTGGACTTACCAGTCATGACCCGAGAGGTCGTGGTCTCTGCTGACACCACACTCCACAGGCTCTGAATGTCACCCCTCCTTGGGAGACTATCCAGCCCATCCTAAATGCAGCTACATTCATGAGACAGCACACCGCCGAGAACGGGGACGCACCCACGGCCCAGGTCGCTGTGCTCACAGCTCGCGCTCCGCCACAGGCAACACGTCACACGCGGCTGATGCCTCTACTCTCCCCTCACTCTGGGACCCAGGTGGAGGTGGTGGCCCCGTTCCTAAGACAGAGAAGAGGAGGCAGAGGTGGCCGCGACTGACGTCCCCCACATCACTTCCCCTAGCTGGCCGTCCCCAGGCATGTCTGGCCAGAGGCACGACGTGAAGCTGCTGACCTGCGCTCAGACGAAGAAATGAGCAGCTGGTTACTCTCCATCCTTCGCCTGTGACAAAAGACAACGATCAGCCCATGTGACAGGGAAGGAATCAATAGTCTAATGTCACGATGAGCCAAGGAAAGGCTGCGTTCACGTGAGAATAAGCTACACAGGGGGACCGTGCTCTGAGGACACCGATGACGTGGCATGAGCAACCGCAGTGGCTGGGAGGGTGGAGGGCAGCAGAACAGTCCACGTGTGGGGAGAGACGTGGGGGTAACATCAAAGAGGGGACTGGGCGGCAGGAGTGGCCAGAGCAGCCAGGGCGCTGAGCACAGACAGGGAGAGGGCTGGGCCCGCCGGCCTGAGAGATGGTGCTGACGGCCCTGCCGACACCTGTGACCTGTGGGCGCCAATGGAGAGTGCAGGGTGGCTGCTCCCCATCTGGCTCATGGGACTGGGGGGACAGCGGTACCAACTACCACGATGCAGGTGGACGGGGTGGCTAAGTGGACATATGACATGTGAGGTGACTACTACCCTCCACCACAGGGAGACACCAAGTGATCCTTAGTGAAGCCTGGACAGAGACACTCTGCGGTGCCC
>NW_011918729.1:0-3545 GCF_000151845.1 Pteropus vampyrus | reverse complement strand
TAAATTAATAAATAAATAAAAATAGGGAAGAATATGAGAGATGTAGAATACTCAGAAACGAACATCATTAACAATAGCCAGCACTAATATGGGATTCTTATGTACTAGTTCCTAATTCTGTACTCTTAACCACTATTCTACATTGCCTCCATCAAGACATCAGCTGGGGGAATCAGTTGGAAATGGAGCTGGAAATGCTCGGTTTAAAAAAGGAACAAACAGAATATTTGAATTGCATAAATTGTGTTCAAGGAGAGGATTTAGCCTGGGGAAAAATTTTAGGATCTATGAAAGGCAGGATTTTTGTTTTAGAGAAAAGTGGAATCTGGAAGTTGGAAAAATTATTACAAATATCCGATACAGTTTTAGTCTTGGAAAGAATATGAGAAAGGATTAAGTCGTGACCTGAACCGTGGGAAATGTTCAAGCAGTTGCAAAGGACAGAGCAGAAAAACAGATTATCAACAGGTTTTGGTAAATGATTAAATACAGAAAGTGAGAGCGAGGAGTCAAAGATGAACATAATTTGATCCTAGTGACTAAGAGGACAATGGAACCATTAAAAAGGGCAAAGGTATTTTTGAAGATATATATTCTAGATGATGTAGGATATGAAGAAGGATCACGTTCTCGACTAAAATCCAAACATCCACATCCTAGGAAAAACATTCAAACCTGCTTGTCAGGATGCAACCTACATATCAGTATGATTAACCTTGCCTCTTTCCTTGCTACAAGTAAGGAAAGTGACAGACAAACTCCCACTGGTTTAAGCAATAAAACAAACACGTGGATTTGACTAATTCGACTAAATTTCCAGAGTTATCTAGTCCACATTAGGTTCAGGGCATCGAACATGTCTCCAGGCCAGATCATCTTTGAATCTTTTTCTCCAGGTTGCCTTCTTAGAATCTGAGTGGAAAGATGGATTCAGGCCTCCATTTTTCCAAACTTAAATCCATTGCAATATAGCCCTTCGTGGTAACTCTAGCCTGAGGCAGAGGATTAACTAAAATATGCTTTCCTCTGGGAGTCCTGCCTAGCCATATAGACTGAGAGTGAAGATAAAAAAAATTATCAGAATGAATGCTGAACAGGCAAAAATGTATACCAAAATCTCTTCTGCTATGTGATGGAGTTAATAAATTATGCTTTGCCACTCTCTACTGAAAAACCTTACGGTGAAGAATCAGGGAGCTAAGCCCCTCAATTTTCATCTATATTTTTTTCTTTGTGCGCATACAGCAAGAATCTGAAACGTTTACTGAGGTGAATGTTATCCGGAAGGCAGGCTTTTACAGCTGTTACATTGTGAAACATGAAGATGGTTTCTATTTCAAATCGAAAGGACATTCAGTAAAACATGAATACTAGGAATTGGGACTATAAAAACCTCTTTCCCCATAATTTACTACTGAGATGTGTTCAACCATAAACATATGGACCAAGTGTGTTTTAAATATCAAGGCGAGTAATTTCCCAATATAAGCAGGACGTATTCTCACGCTTTTTTAACAAGGGAAGCCGTGCAAATTAGGATCCTGGTTAATTCCCACTACTTCTCTCATCTTCGATTAAACTATCCTGACCTTTATTTGCCTCCCTCCAGCCAAGGGCGCAAGTCCCGTCTACCAAGGCCTACCCACCAATAAGAAGCGACCCAAGCCGTGCTCTTCCAGGAGAGGGGGAAAGGCTGTGTCTCTGGAAGTCCAGTCACTTTCGCAAACCCCTTTCCAGCCCCAGGAGACGAAACGCGAGTAATGCCGCTGGAGGGAGGAAAAAAATCTTTCCTGGCGCCGACAAAGTGATTTACTTTTCAAGGGAGAGAAGATTCCGTGTTTGGCTCACGAATTTCTTATCTGGCAGGAAGCTCTTCCTCCTCCTGGCTCCCCGCATCCAGAGTGAAAGCCAAAGCCGCCCGACCCAACGCTAACGCTCCCGGACCGGCCGCACCCTCCACCCGACCAGGCCCCGCCTCTCCCCGGCTTTCCAGCAACCGGTGCAGGAAAGGGGGCGTCCGGGAGATCCCGGTTTCCCTCGGCACTCAGCGGCGCCGCAGACGCGCAAACGCGCGGCCCAAGGGAGCAGGAATCTCCTCCGCAGCCCGGGATTCCCTCCGCAGCCCCGTGCGCTCTAACGGGGAAAGTCGCATGCGCACCGCGATGCGCCGGGGAAAGGGAGAGTGAGGGGAGGGGCGAACCGAGAGCGCCGGCAGTCGGAGCCCGCGGGGTCACTGGCGACGCATGCGCCTGGAGGGAGCGCAATCACAGACAAGGCTCGCGGCTACTGGCTTAAAAAAAGAAACTTCCGAGAGCGAGAGCGCGAAGGAAATCTAGCCTCCGACGCCTACGCGCTCCCGGTGAGTGGCGCCCCGCCGGGTGGGCCCGGGGTTGACGTCCGCCGCGGGCTAGCCTCGGCAGCGCATGCGTGCTCCCTGTGCCGGTGGAGGAGGGGAAGGGAAAGGAGGGGGAGGAGGAGCGGGCGGCAGTAGCGGCGAATTTTTTGGGGGTGGTTTGGGGGCGCCACTCACAGCTCCAGGTGCTGCTTGCGCTGAGATCCGCAGTGTCTCCTGGGCGCAGCTGGGTTTGTGGTTCCCAGTCGTCGCAGCCAGACTCCAGGGTGGGGGAGGGAAGAAGGAGCCGCCACAAGCCACACGGTGAGGGCGCGGGTAAGGGAGGGAGTGGGGGGCGGCATGTGTGTGGGGCTGGGGGGGCGGCGGCCAAGGGAGAGGAAGGCGGGAGCTGAAGCCCAAGTTTTTACTGTGGCCGTAGTATGTCTTTTCCTGGGAGTTGGGGCGGAGGCCCGCCCTGGCTGAGGGCCCCTCTGGGGCAGCTAGGGTTACCTGCGGGGCATGGGCGGGTTTGGGGTGCCACAGGAGGGCTGGGTGGCTTGTGCTCGCCCCGGGGTTGTGGCCGATTCTTGCGGCAGAGCGGCCGGGAAAGCAGGAGACTGGTGCCGAAAGGGCTGTTGCTGGGGACCCGCTAGGCCTTGTGACCCACTTTATTCCTGTCACAACTTGGGCACGTTTGGAGCGGCGCCCAATGGGGCGCCGGGGCGGCCAGCTCCTCCGGGGAACCCCCGCCCTCCCGGCACCCGACCCGCGCGCCGCAGTCCGCGGTTGGAACGGCGGCCCGGCCGCCCGTGGTCTGGTTCCGTTAGTGGTCGTGGTTCCGTGGCTCGGTCCCTGGGGAGCGCGCGGCTCCGTGCGTCCGGCTGGAGCGACTGCGCGGGTTCCAGGGCTCCCCGCGCGGCGCCCGGATTTTCCTTCCGTGAACCCGCGCCTCCCCAGCTCACTGTCACCGCCGCGGCTGCGTTTCCTAGATCCTTTTCCGCCTGCGAAGCCGGAGTCTAGGTAGCTGGGTTCAGGCGCTCTGGCTCCTGGGAGTGTAATTTCCAACACGTAGCGCCGCAGAGCTTAATATTCTTGAGTGTGTTTTTGCCGGTGTGAAAGTCGTCCTTTGTTGATAAATAGCAGAATCCCGAAAAGAGAAGAGGCTTCGGGCCTTCTGGACCTGGCAAGATGGAAAGATTCGAATCCAGGGTGG
>NW_011918728.1:0-37837 GCF_000151845.1 Pteropus vampyrus | reverse complement strand
TCAAGAGTGTCCTGGGGTCAGGTCCAATTTTCACGTCTTCCAACTGGCTATATCTGAAGCGAAAACGCTTCAAAAATTACGTCCCACGCTCCCAAGGCTTCATGGGCAATGTAGTCTTGAAGGTGTGGGGCTACCGCGGAGCCCTCTGGGGACAGATTTTTCGGCTCTCACTCCGCGCATGCGCACTCCAGTCCCGGGTCCTTCGGTCCGCCCAGACTGGCTTGAGAGGCTCGCTATCATAACGGCTCTGGGAGTGTGCGGTTGCGGAGACTGCGCTGCCCTGCCCACGGTGAGAACACTGGGCCTACGAAGGTCATATAGGCGTCTGTCTGGGGTGCAGGAACGGGAAATCCAGCGGACGGTCAGGTAGGCCCTCCCTTCCCCCAGTCCGTGCTTACGGGGTCCGCCCCTTCAGATCCCGCGGCGCCGGTGGGGCTGAGTCCTGATGTGGAGAGGGTGCTCCTTGAGGCCTGGTGCGGGGAGTGCAGGTGGCGAGAGGAGAGTGCATCTTTATGACGTTCACGATGAACGTGAGGCTACTTACTAATGGTGATTCGTGCAGTTCTTCTGAGAACTAAGGTATCGTTTGCAAAACATTTTGTCAGATGCTTATAATCACTGTGTAAGCGGCTATCAGAAAACACTTTGTTCCCTTCATTTATTTCATTTAACCCTCACAAAAACCTACTTGTCGGTATAAACGTGACATTCCTCAGGTGAAAGGACCTTCATGGGGCGGAATGTTATACCCCAGGGCACAAGCTGGTGGGTGACAGAGGCAGGATGCAAATATAGATTTTACTCTCTCTTGCTCTTCCTGGTATCCTCCCTGACCCAAATCTAGAGTTGCAACCTTTGGAGCAGTTAACCGAATTGTCTGCCCTCAACTTCCCAGAGATACGATTGTGACATGAATGCGGACAGAATCTAATCACGTGGTAAGTCTATCCTGGGATTTGTGGGTTTTCTCCATAGCTTCTGGGTCATACTGAGCTGCTTACACCTTCCTGCGCTGTCCAGGCTGTCTCCATCCTCAAAGGCCCAGTCTGATATTCTTATGCATTTTTGGGCCAACAGAAAGATAATGCAAATATAATACAAAAAACATTATTAAAAAAATTTTAGTAGCAACAGTAAAAATAAAAGGAGGTGAAGTTAATTTTACTGATGTTATTAAATTCAGTACATTCAAACTATTATTTTGATTTGTGGCACTAGCTACACTTCAGGTATAGTAGTTGCGTGCAGCTAATGGCTATAGTACTGGATAGTACATTTCTGGTGAATTCCAAAAGGTCAGGTTTAGAGTGTTGGATGAAGATTTCAAATAAAGTGAATTTGTTTCTCAGGCTTAGATCCCACCCCTCCGTGGTGCAGAGTAACTCTTTTAAGTCCGGA
Source organism: Pteropus vampyrus (assembly GCF_000151845.1). NCBI lineage: Eukaryota > Metazoa > Chordata > Mammalia > Chiroptera > Pteropodidae > Pteropus > Pteropus vampyrus. Next base: position 36,439 of record NW_011918728.1, on the reverse strand, counting down.
AAGAGGAGCCCTACGAACTGCCACTTGGAAGAACAACCCTTCATCCCTGCTGGAAAGGTGCAGGTCCTGGTTTGCAACACCAGAAGCAGGTTTTGATCTCTGAGTAGCATGAGTAAAACCTGGTGATGCCTCCACGTCCGGAAGCCTCCATGTCCAGAAGCCACCACAGACTGTGTGACAGTGGAATCTGTGGACCAGCTTGGGGTTGAGAGGGATGGGTGACTGTCAGGCTGCAGAGAAAAGCACTTCACTGGATGGCTAGTGAAGATGATGTTCAGGGAAGGTGTATCCAGCAGAGCTGATGAAATCCTAAACAGCACCATGTTTTCTTTGTTTCTGTCCCCACTCTTCCAGATTCTGAGCTGTTCTCATACCATGTCCATCACTACATGTGGCATTTAGAGTTATGCTGATGCTCCCTCTTTCCTGAACATGGAGATGACAAAATGATAGTAGAAGAAAAGTTTTTTATATTGGACACCTTTTGGGACCCCAAAAATATCGGGCCAAAAATGAAAGATTTTTGGGTAGTATCAAACAGCAACACAGTGCTGTTTACTCACACAGGTAAGTACTATAAACATCTTATTAAGAGATCTTTTTTAGAAACTGCAAACAGCTTGGAACAAAAAGTTAAAAAATATATTTCTTGCATAAAGCATCCCATTTTAATTTCAGAGTTTTCTGTGCAAATTCTTAAGGTGTAAAGACAACAAGAACTTGATGAACAATCCAGCCTGAGTAGTTTTTTGAGACTAGTTTTAATGAAATTAGAAGGTTTCACCTATGTGGTACCTGAATTTTTTTTTTTAACTCATCCTTTATTTTAGTTACATATTAAAAAAATTTTGTTTTAATTGGTCATAAGGGGGCATACATTGTTATATGATTGACAAAAAGCAGTTTACCTTACTCTGAAAATGCAAGGTTAAGCCCCCATAAGACATGCACATGTTCAGACGGTGCTGCCTCTGTGTGGTTCTTCCTGTTCCTTCTCAAGGGGCCGTTATTCCATAGGGAAGCCTTTTCTCCTGCTGGTATTATGAGATATTCAAAGCCATGAATATAGGAGTTGTAAAGCAGCCAGGTTTCTCATGACCCCATTTCTTTTTCTTCCTCCCTAGTGGAACCTTTACAGTTATTAACCTTCTTCCAGGAGCAGCAGAAAATGAACATAGCTCAGGTGAGTTCAGTTGAATAACCCGTTTATTTTACAATGGATTTTATAAGGACTTAAGTGTCTCTTTGTTAACATGGAAGTAGAAATAGAAATGGATCACATGCATTCAGAGAAGATGTAGAAATACAGATGAATAGCAGGGCAAGGGTGGTGGTATTTGAATATATGCAGATTCTCTGGTATTACAGGAAAGAATTCAGTAAGGAATTGCCAAATTGGAGCTCCAAATGTATCTCTGTAGTTCATGATATCCATGTCAGAGTGTCAGACAGTATTTCTTTAACGGCTGACCTTAGTGAGAAGATAAAGCAAAGTGTCTTCGTAGAATGTAAAGAGATTGATGACAAAAAATATGTTTGTTGTTTTCAAATAGGTGTTCCAGTTAACTTTCCAGTAATAATCTTAAAATAATATAGAATGTTGCCTCTACTTGTTCTACAATAAAAGCAGAAGACTTAATGCTGAATGTGAACTTGGTCAATACTATCTTTCGGAAACTCAGACATAGGGGTTGAATTAAGACATTTCCTGAAGAATAAACTGAATATCCTTAAGATTACATAAATATTTTGAATACCTATGATATTCAACTTACTCAGCAGTTTAAAATGCTGTTCTCTTTCAAATATTTCAACACTTTACATTCATACTTCAAACCTCTGCATGAAGCCCGGTTGCCTGTGTCCTCGTGACCACAGACTTGATTATAATCAAACTCACTAGATCTCTTCTCATCCTTTCTTTACTTGACTTTACTGTGTCTCTTGCCTCTACTTCTCACTCTGTCCTTCTGAGAAGTTTCTCTTTTAGTGTCTGTGGCACCTCCACTGGCTCTGTCTTTCCCTTGCTGCTATCTTCATAGAGTCACCTTCTTTCCTTTATCCGCATTTTCATCCTTGGCCCTTAAATCTTTTCTAATGTTTTGTAATGATTTCATCCTCTTTCATTTTTTATTTTAAAACAGCTTTATTGCAATTGAAATCATGTATCATGCTAGTCACCCATTTAAAATGTAATATACAATTTTTTAAGGTGTGCTTATTGCAATTGAATACATGTATCATGCTAGTCACCCATTTAAAGTGTAATATATGATTTTTTAAGGTGTACTCGCAAATATGGGCTAACATCACTGTAGTCAAAATAGGCCCTTTTCATCGCCTTAAAAAAAAAAGCGTGTAGGTTTTATCCCATCCCATTATCTTATCCCTCCCCACCCCAAGCCTCAAGCAACCACTAATCTACTTTCAGTCTGCAAAGATTTGCTGAACCACTCCCTGTATTATTTCTGGCAGGACATTTTTGCTTTTGGCACATTCTGTTTTTGTTTATCTCAAAAAGTTTTAATTCTTACAATTTTGTTGGGTATTAAATTCTTGGTTGACAACCTTTTTCTTTCAGCACTTTTAATCTGACATTCCACTGCTTTCTCCATGGTTTCAGATTAGTAACCAGCTGTTACTGCTATTGTACGTGATGAGTCACTTCTTTCTTTCTATTTTCAAGAACGTCTTTGTCTTTTTTGACAGTTTGATTATCATGTGTCCAGGTATGGCATTTTTACTTCATGTTTATCCTAGTTGAAGTTTGTTGAGTTTTGGGATGTGTAGATTAATGTTTTTCATAAATTTGGAGACTTGGGTATTATTTCTTTAATATTCTTTCAGACTATTTCTCCTCTCATTATTCATATATTTGTAAACTTGATGCTATCTAGTAGTTATTTTTTTTTTTACCATTTTTTCTTTCTGTTTATTTCTCACACTGCATAATTTCAATGGACATATTATACAGTTTTTCATTCTTTCTTCCACTTGCTCAGATCTGTTGTTGAACTCTAGGGAAAAGTTTTGTTTCAGTTGTTGTACTTTTTAACTCTTGAAATTCTGTTTAGTTTCTTTTATTGATATATTTTACTTTGTGAAATATTGTTCTGACATTTTCCTCTAGCCTTTAAATATTCTTTCCTCGAATTCTTGACTATTTTCAAATAGCTGATTTAAGTTGTTACCTAGTAAGTCCAACATCTGCTTTCTCAGTAGCAGTTTCTGTTGAGTACACCTTTTCATGCATATGGATCTTGCTTTCTTGTTTTTTTTTTTTTTTTTTTTTCTTGATTAGCAAAGTTTTTTGTTGTTGCTGATAAGTGGACATTTTAAACGAAATAGTGTGGCAACTCTAGAAATCAAAATGTCTCCCTTCCACAGGGGTCATTCTTGAAATTTATTTGTTTAATGACTTTTATGAACTAATTCTCTAGCACCTGTATTTCTTGTATGTAGCAGTAAAAATTTTTTCAAAAATTTCCTTAAATTAGTAAGTCTCCCATCTTTCCTTAAGGGCTCTGTGCATGAAAGGGCATTCCTTCAGCATTCAGTTAGGCAGTTTACAAGACTGCAGTAGCCTTTATTCCTTATTATGCCAAACCTCATAGTTACTTAGAGGTGACTACTTAAGGCTTTCTCTTCTGAGCATGCTGTCAGCCCTGGGCCTATACACAGCTCTATGCATGTGTGTAGCCATCTAGATTCTCAGGAGTATATCAGAGATTTTCAAAAACTTTTTTGTCTTTTTGTCTTTTTGACAGTTTGATTACCACGTGCCCAGGTGTGACTCTCTTACTCCAAGTTTATGCTTCTTGAAGGTCATTGAGTTTTTGGTATGTGTAGATTGTTTTCATCAAATTTGGAGACTTCTTGGTTATTATTTTTTCAAATACTCTTTCAGAGTATGTCTTCTCTTTGTCTGGGACTCTATGCATTGACTTGTAAACTTGATGCTATCTCATAGTTATTTTTCATCATTTTTTCTGTTTCTCACACTGCATAATTTCAACAGACATATTGTACAGTTTGTTCATTCTTTCTTCGACTTGCTCAGATCTGTTATTGAACTCCCCTGGTGAAAGTTTTGTTTCAGTTATTGTACTTTTCAGCTCTTGAATTTCTCTTTGATTCCTTTTTATCGATACTCTTTACTTAGTGAAATATTATTCCTATATTTTTCTTTTATCCTTAGACATTCTTTCCTAGGGGTCATTGACCACATTTAAAACAACTGATTTAAAGTTGTTTCCTAGGAAGTCTAACATCTCCTTCCTTAGGAGCAGTTTCTTTTGATTATACTTTTTCCTGCATATGGATCTTACGTTCTTTTTTTCTCCCCCTTGTTTAATAGTTTGTTGTTGTTGTTGTTGTTGTTGTTATTGTTGATAACTGGACATTTAAAATAACATAGATGAGGCAGCTCTAGAAATCAGAATGTCTCCCCTCCATAGGGATCATCCTTGATATTTGTTCAGTGACTTTTCTGAACTAATTCTGTAGAACCTATATTTTTTGTGGTCTGTAGCAGTAGAAGTTTCTTCAGAAGTTTCATTAAATGCCTGGAACCAGTAGTCTCCCAGTCTTTGCTTCAGGGCTCTGTGCATGTGAAGGCATTCCTTCAACGTTCAGTCAGGCAGTTTATAAGCCTGTAGTGGCCTTTACTTCTTTCTTATGCCAAACCTCATAGTCACCTAGAGGTTAGGGCTTTCCCATGTCTTTCCTGAGCATGCCGTCAGCCCTGGGCCTATACATAGTTCTATGCATGTGGGTAGCCTTTTAGATTCTCAGGAGTATATCAGAGCTTTTCAAAATCTTTTTTTGCCATCTCATTCTTCAGCATTTCCTATTTTAAGCTTCTCGATCAGGCCATTGTTTGCTCCTGCTGTTATCCACCACTTCAGTTAATACCCACCACATAAGTTAAACAAATGCCTTTAAATGTTTGGCCAGATGCTTCTGAGGATAAGACTTTTCACACACTGTATGAGCTCCAAATTAGCACACATAAAGATATTCTTGTAGTGGGGTCATTCATGGAACTACCAAACAGCCCAAATGATGACAGTTTTTCTGGCAATGATACTTTGATGGAACTACAACCCATCATGTAGTTGCCAGGCTGCAGGTTGGAGCCTGTGGATTCTCAAACTGTGGCAGAGTTTGAGAGGGATGGGAACAGGGTATATTAAAATGATACAACATTACTATACTTAGAGTGATTCAGCCAATTTTCTTGTATACTTCCAGAAATTATCTTTGTTAACTTCTATAATTTTCGCCAGTTTTTTCATTGTTTTTGTGGAAGAGAGAATTTTCTGGGGTTCCCATTTCACCATTTGCACTTCTGTCATTGTTAGCTTAATTTTTTTTTATCCAGCTGTTTATTAAGTCACATATTAGAGAGATTGGCAGAAACGAATAAAAAACAACAGTTTTCTCACTAATGTTTTAGTTTTGGAAAATATAGTTAAATTTTATTTTATTTTTTATATTAAGATAAACTTAATGAGGGGAGTTCCTCATCTTTTATTCATTTGTTTAAGTTCCCAGCTACTGGCTCTGAACTTCACACAAAGAAGGTATTCACTCAGTCATACCGAAGACATGAGTGAGGATATAACCGGATACATAATACTGGAAAAAAACGTGTTTCTGTCCTCTTGTCTCTTAATCTACTTCCCTTTCTTTCTACTGTTTACTTGCGATAAGAACACTTAACATGGGATCTACCCTCCTGACAAATTTTTACATGTACAGTGCTGTATCATTCACTAGTGGCATCACGTTGTGCAGCTGATCTCTAGAACTTAGTATTTTGCACAAGTGAAACTTTATACTCATTGAACGGCAACTCCCCCGGCTCCCTCCTCCCACCCCCTTTAAAGTCTTTGTTGTGGAAACTTTCTCTTTTTTCAGTTTTCAATACTCTACTCCCTCATGATTCCATTATTACCTTCAGAAAAGTTCTTCTCTGGCTTTGTGGCCTCTACTTTTACTGCCAGCCTCCTTAATATTCACGGTGCCTCAGATGCTGTTTCTGGTACTTTTTTTTTGTCCAATCCCTATGTGCTCAAGTTGTTGTCTGACTGCTTCTGTTAATTTCCATGACCACCTAAATTGCTAGTGTCTCCTTAATGCTTGTCTTTGTCCTAGAGCACCCGTCTGTGTTCTAAAACCATGCGTAGTTTAAGGGACAGTCCCAGCTTTTTGTTCTACAGACTAGTCAGTAGCAACATGAACAGGTCTGTCTCATGAAAACTTCTAAGATATTTTTTTTTGTATGTCTTAAATATCGGTATTTGGCACCAGCATTCAAGAAGCTGCTCATACTGCTAGATTGGATAGCTAATTGGTTACTGCTTCTGCTGATTAGATCTTTCTATTTATATCTGTCGCTGTTACTTCAGTGTAGGCAGTGTTCTCATACTAGTCTGTTTGATTCCATCTCCTAGGTAAGTCATCTTTTGTTCTCCATGAGCTCTAGATTTATATATCTTTATACATTTATTGATACATAAGTTCAATCATGTACGGGATCTCCACAACTTACATGAACTGTTTCCTTGGCTCCCATTATTTATGGTATTGATGTCCTTGGAGGGATTGAACATCTTAGGATTCTCTAGAATTCTCTAGACTACCCAGGGTAATCCCTCGGGACGTAGAAGAGTTGTAGGAATTCTTTACACTGAAATTTTTCATAAAAATATATGAATGAATTACAGTACATTACAAACCCTTTTAACTAATTGAGTAACTCCAAAGTTAAAGACAAATTAGGGCACGAGTAGACATTCTTTATAGCTATTTGTTTTAGAGCCTTAAGAGTAAACAGGAAAATAGTAGTTCTCAAAGGTATTTTCTTTGTCACTTAATTCTGAACTTTGAACAAAATGTATTATTGCAGGGATCAGTGTCGTTCGAAGACGTGACTGTGGAGTTCACCCCAGATGAGTGGCAGTACATGGGCCCTGCTCATAGGACCTTGTACAGAGACGTGATGCTGGAGAACTGCAGCCACTTTGTCTCCATGGGTGAGCAGGCCTTACTATGTGACTCCCCTTGGAATTCAAATCCTTTTTGTTGTAATCATCAAAACACATGGACCCTTTGTAGAGATTAATGTTGTTCAGGCTTTTAAGAGGCCTGGGTAATTGAAACCTTTAGAGAAACAGAAACGATGTTTGTGTCATTGCTTTCCCATTGAAAACTGCAAATGGGTACTTTCATTTTGCTCTTGCTGCTATATCTTTCTCCACCTTCAGAATCTAAAAAGCACGTGGATCTGGTCTATATATAAAGTCTTTGTTGTGGATTGTTACGTTCACAGGGTATTGCATTACCAAACCCCAGGTGATCTTCAAGTTGGAGCAAGGTGAAGAGCCCTGGTCCTTAGAGGAAGAATTCCCAAACCAGAGGTTCCCAGGTGAGTGAGCACGGACAGAAGGAAACTCCTGGGGTAGTTAGACTTTAGAGGGAACCACTTTCGAAAGTCGTTTTTCCTTTTAAACAGCTTTATTGAGATGTAATTCACGTATCATACAATTTACCCATTTAAAGCATACAGTTTTGTGGCTTTTAGTATATTCATAGATATATGGAAACACCACAGTCAGTTTTCTTCACCTCAGAGGGAGAAACCCCATGCCCTTTAGCTATTATCTCCTTATTTCCTGCCGCTTTAGCTCTGGCAACCACTAATCTACTTTCTGTCTGTATAGATTTGGGTATTCTGGACATGTCAATGGAATCACACATTATGTGTTCTTTTGTGATTGGTTTCTTTCACTTTGCATTACAAGGTTCATATTGTAGCATGTATTAGTACTTCATCCTTTCATGGCAAAATAATATTCCTTTGTCTGGATATACCACATTTGTTTGTCCATTCATCAGTCCGTGAACCTTTTGGCTGTTATTGAGTAATGCTGATGTAAAACCCATTTACAAGTTTTTGCATGGACATGTGCTTTTATTTCTCTTGACCATATAGGTAGGAGCGGAATTTCCGGCTATGTGATAACTCTGTAGAACTGCCAAACTGTTTTCCAAAGGCGCTGTATCATTTCATAATCCTAATGATGGCATATGAGGGTTCTAAATTTTCTACATCTTCACCAGTACTTAATTATCTCACTTTTTGATTGTAGTCATCTGAGTGGATGTGAGGTGCTATGTCATTGAGGTTTTGATTTGCATTTCTGTATTAGTCAGCTGGACCGGCATAACAAAATACCATAGCCTGGGTGGCTTAAAAAACAAATTTATTTCTCAGAGTGCTGGAGGCTGAAAGTCCAAGAAGAGGGTGCCAGCAGGGTTGATTTGTGGTGAGGCCTCTCTTCCTGCCTTGCAGATGAGCACCTTCTCACGGTGTCCTCACCGGGCCTTTCCTCTTTGCATTCATGGAGAGAGAAAGGTGTCTGATGTTTCTTCCCGTTTTTATAAGGATATCAGTTCTACAGAAATAGGGCCTCTCCTTTATCACGTTAACCTCCGTTACCTCTCTAAAGGTCTTATCTGTAAATGCAGTCACATTGGGAGTTAGGGCTTCAAAACATGAATTTGACTGAGACATAATTTAGTCCTTAACTATTTTCCTGATCACTAACGATGCCAAGCAGTTTTTTCATGTGCCTTTTGGCCTTTGTCTAATCATACTGATTGGCTAAAAAAGATATCCCTCAATAGTATGTTAGAAAGGTTATAAAACAAAAGAATGGTAAAGTTGTTAAGTCAATAAAAATAAATAATTTAGGGTCTAATATTCTGTTATCATTCAGGTTTATATTTAGGCAATAAATTCATTATCTTTAAAGAAATCCTGATAGCGCAAGAGTATTTGAATAGCTGCACTAAGCAATATGATATCAATAATCATAAAACAAAATATGAATTTCTAAGACTTTAAGATTCGCTTGAATTATGAGATCATAATTCTTCACTTAATGTTGTCAGTAGGTTCCTGGAAATTGACTTAAGTGAAATGAACTGTAATAAAACCACCTTTATTACAGTCTTCACTGATATAAAGAAGAACTGAGTTGTTAGGGCAGAAACATCACCAAACTTCAAAATAAAGATCCAAAACACTTCTAATATTACCATTGATGTAAATCTGAGCTAGACATACATTTAAGAAAGATTAATCATTATTATCTAACCCGCTTATTCCTGTTCCGTTTTTCAGGTGGCCATATCCCCGCAGCTCAGCTCAAGGCAGAAACCCACCCTGGGCAGGATACCATTCCATCTCAGGGTGCATTCACACACCACGCGCACTCAGACATGGGGTTAATGTAGACACACCAGTTCACCTAACATGCACATTTGGGATGTGAGAGGAAACTCGAGGACCCAGAGGAAATCCACACAGACGTGGGGAGAACATGCCAACTCCACACAGACAGTGGTCCTTGTAGGGAATTGATTTTTTTTTCTCATCAACGTTGTAACTAAATGACATTTAATGAAAGGAATTTATTTGAGGACCTGCTGTACCTCATCTGATGAAAGAATAAATCCTGTGGCATATTTAATAAATATGGCTATAGAAGATATAAATGATATTTGTATTAAAGTGGACCACATAGTTGCATATGTGTATGCTGAAATTAAAGGACAAGCCTTTCAAGTTCCCTTGGAATTATCATAAGACAGTGAAAATATAGTTTTATTCTAAACACCAATAAATTCAACTAATTAGAATCACCACAAATAATATTCTCTCAACATAGTTCGATAAATGTAGAAAGTAATGATAAAATGAGTAGACAAAAAACCTTGATATGGAACTTTGGAAAATTATCTCTATTAAACAGTATATTAAGAAGGAAATCAATTTCAAAATTGCATGACATTTAGAAAGTAATAAAAATAAATGTGCATACTAGAAACTTTTAGTTATAGCTGAATTAGTGAACAGAGGTAATTTGTAGTCTCATTTATATTAAGAAACTAATCAAGAGCAATAACAAAAATATAATAATGAAGAATTTAAAAGTGAAATTTAAAATTGATCAACTGGAAGACAAATTATAGACTATATCTTAGAATAAAGCAATGAAATGGCTGCAACTTTAGTTAATCCTAAAAAAACCAAAAAGCACTTTTCCATAAAAATTCATGGGGAGACATACCTGTAAAGATGTAATATCAAACTAAATCCCTTTAGAAGAGCACTGTGGGAGGACTTGCTTTATTAGATATGAAGGATTTATGTAAAGCTCTGAGTAGTTAAGTAGTTTGCAGCTAGAGGTGGGATAGTTTAATAAATTAGTGAAACAAAAAGTTCAGGGAAACAAATATGATCCATAGACAATTGGTTTTGACATGTCCACTGTCCTATCAGAACAGTGGGTAAAGAATCCTGAGGTAAACTTACTTATGGGTCAAAACAAAAAATCGGATTCAGGTGGCTTAGAGCAGAACTAGATATAGTCTATGTGATGTCAAGGAAAACATGTTCATAACTGTGCTTAGGAAAAGAATAAGATAGAAAGCATTAAATGAGAATGATGGCATAAACATTCTTTCCTATTCACTAACTACAGTTAAATACTTAAAATTATACATAAAAAACCAATAAGATTCTGAAAGATGGAAAGAAGAATGAAGATGAGGTAGTATTGCTGGCACTTAATGGAATACAGGGTGGTTAGTACAAGCAGAAGGCCAGTGAGAGTCCGATCTCTCAACCCTGCCCAGTGTTAACCTTCTCTATCTCCCATGGGTTTCAGTGGAGGTTTAGTGGGGAACCTCTCCCCACTTGACAGTAGTGAGCTGCGCTCTACTTCTGTTGGCATGGTTTCGGCTGAAACTGAACATTAACATTAATAAAGTACAATTTTTAATTTTCCGTAAGGACTATGCTTTTGTCGTCCTGTCTAGAAATGTCAGAACTCTTAACAGATTTATTCCTGTGATTTTTTTTTTTCCTAGAAACTTTTAAATTTCACATTTTACACTTTGTGTTCCATTTGGTATTAATTTTTATAGAAAGTATGAGTTATATGTCAAGTTAAAATTTTTGAAAAGGGAGTCCAGTTATTCTAGCAGCGTTTGTTGAAAAGATTATCATTTCTCCTTTGAGTAACATTTGCTTGATCTTAGAAAACAGATGAGTGTATATTTGCATTGCATTTCAGTATGTGTGTGTCTGAGATTGCATTCTATATGTCTGAGATTGCATATTTCTGTGGCGTCTCTATTTATCTCCATATCTTTCCTTATGCCAATACCATATTAACTTTCTTACACTAGCTTTTTAATTTTTGACATCAGGTAGTACTGAATCCACCGGAATTTGATGTTCAGATGACTTTATGAATTTTAAAACAAGCTTCTGATATTTATAAAAATGTTGGAATTTCAGCTTGAAGTGCATTGACACTAAATCAAACAAAATCAGCATAAAAAATATAGTTTTCTAATTCCTAAATAACATGTACCTCTCTATTTAGTATTTCTTTGATTTCTTTCATCAATAGTTTTTAGCATACAGATACCAAATGGCGTGTATTGGTGCTATGGTAAATTATGTTGTGTATTTGATTTCAAATTCCAGTTGATTATTATTTGTATATTATTGGCTTTCATGTATTGGCTTTGTATTTTGCCTTTGCTGAAAACACTTATTAGTTCAAGGAGCTTTTTTAAAGATCATTTTGTGATTTTTCTGTGTAGGCTTACTCTGTATCTTTCATTTTCATTCTTGCCTTATTGCATTAGTTGGAACTTACATTGCTGTCTTGAGTAGAAGTGCTGAGAGTAAACCCCCTTGTCTTTTCCTGAGTCTTAGGGTTAAAGCATTCAGGCTCTCACTCTTAGATGTGATGTTACCTGTAGGCTTTTCGTGGATTCCTTTTATTAGGTTGATGAATGGATTTTGAATTTAGTGAAATTTTTTTTTTCTGTAATTGATGTGATTGCGGTTTTAATCTTTAGACAATGAATATGGTGAATCACATTGATTGATTTTTTTGAATGTTGCAACAGTCTGCATTCTTGGGATGAATCTCACTTGGTCCTGATTTATTATTTATTTTAATATAGCACTGTGTCCTTTTGCTTACTGTTTTTCAGTATTTTTACATTTATGTTATGAGGAATATTACATAGGGTTTCTTTCTTGAATTGTCTTTAGTTTTGTTATGAAGATAATACAGGCCTCATAAAATGACTTAGGAAATATTCCCACATCTTGCATTTTCTTGAAGAGATTATGTAAAATTGGTATTATTTCGTCTTTCAATGTTTGGTAAAATTCACTAGTTAACACCATCTAGTCCTAGAGCTGCTTTTTCAATTACATATTTCTTGACCACATATTCAATTTCTTAAATAGATCTATTTGGCTTATTTCTTCTTCATGAGAGAGTTTAGTAGTTTTTTGTTTTCAAGGAATGTGTACATTTTATGTAAATTATCAACTTTATGGGCATCGAATTTCTCTTAATATTCTTTATTATCTTTTTAATGCCTATTATGTTGGTAGTTATATTTTCTTTTGCATTTATTTCTGATACTGAGAATGTGTCTTCTCGATTTTCCTCCCCTGGCTTTTTATTACTTAAAAATCTTTTCAAAGAAGTAACCTTTGGTTTGAGTGTTTTCAATTTCATTGTATCCTCTGATCTTTATTATTTTCTATCTTTTGCTTTCTTTATATTTAACTTCTCTTCGTATAGTTTCTCAAAGCTTAGGTAACTGGTTAAAGGTCTTTTTTTCCTCAATGTATATAATTTTAAACTATAAATTTATCTCTATAAACTACAAAATTATCTGAGTACTACTTTAGCTGTATTTCATAAATTTCTATAGTTTGAACAGTTTTAGATTTCATTTACTTAAAAATATCTTACTTTTTTCTGAGATGTCTTCATTGACCCATGGTTTAATTGAAAGTATATTAATTTACAAATATGTTTTATTTTTCCAAATAATTTTGCGCACCCGATTTCCAGCATAATTTCTTGATGGCTTGAGATCACACTGTATATGATTTCTCTTCTTTTATAAATATTTGTTTTATAGCCCAGAATATGATCTGTCTTTATGAACACTCAAATGCATTTGACAATAATGTGAATTCAGCTGCTTTTTAATATATTGTGTCTTTGGTTTTTCAGGGTATGGTTTTCACAAGTACTGCTTCATCTCTTCTAGTTGTAATATTGGGCCTACTGTGTATTCCTGCCTTTTTTTTTTTTCTATACTTCTTTTTTTTCTTTTTTTTCCCTCCTACCTGCTCTGAGTTAGCCATGAGTACCCTAAAGCAACAGATTTGTTCCTCTTGCCTATGCAGATTTTATAGAGTAGATAGGAATATGTTTCCAGGTGGAATTTTGGCAATGCCTGCTGTTAACCATGTCTAAGAATTCCTTTTGAATGGGAATTTCTCAGGATTCTTCATGACCATTTCTATGCGCTCTTGCTGTGGCTCGTGGCGGAAAATTTTGCAAGAGTGTTCACATCCTTTATATTTATGGCAGAACCACAGAGAAGAATCTTGTCTTCTTTTTTCTTTTTCTTTTTTCTTTTGTTTTCTTTTTTGGAAGTAGGGAGGCTTGAGTATAGTGGATATTGTCAGAACAGTTCTTTGTTAGACCATCTTTTCCTCAGATCGTTGGCTAGAAGGAACAGGCTTTTCTTGGAACTTTTTTAGTCTCCGCCTATTGTTGACTTTGGTTTGCAGGCTTTTCCAGCAGGCCAGCACGCAGAAAGAAAATCTTGGAATTCTCTGTAGTGCCATTTCTTAAGTCCTAAAGTCCACCTTTCCATTTTGTAGCATCTTCATTTGTTTGTTAATTTTTTTTTTCATCTTGGCCAGCACTGAATATAATAGCTGTTTTTTGTTTAAACGATATGGATGAGGAGAGTGTGTGTGTCTGTTTCTGTGCATGAATTACTAATCTTTTGAAAATTACCGGAAACAATACAATAGATAACAAAACGTGGCCTTAAGCTCCTTATGAGAAATATAAGGTTCATAAGATACTTTCAATTTTTCTCATTTTAGGATATTATAAGGTTGATGTCCACATTGAGGGGAATCAGGAAAAACAAGAGAAACCATTGTGGCAAGTAGTAATATTCATTGATAACAAAACACTGAATAAAGAAGGTCAGAAAGTTTTAGGAAAACGAATTAACTTGGATTCGATTCCAGATTTTTCAGGAAAAATGCCTTGTAAATGTGACTCATGTAGAACGAGTTCACCATTTGTTTCTGAATTAATTATTAGTGATAGAAATTGTTCCAGAAAGAAGGCCAATTACATGAATGTCTGTGAAAAGTTACAGTTTGTTATTAATCATGAGAAAACTCATACTGGAGAGAGGTCTTACAAATATAATAAAAACGTGAAAGCTTTCAGTCTTAGGCAGGATCATCAGAAAATTCAAACTCTGGAGCAATCTTCTGAATGTAGTGAGTTTGGAAAAGTTTCACACGATGAGACTGTTGTCTGTGTTACAGCTCAGAGTTCTCTAATAGGAGAAGAATCTTGTCAGGATTGTGAATTTAAGAAAAACTGTGACAAAGCAACTCTCTTTAACCACGCGAGAACCGGCACAAAGGAGAAATGCTTTGATCTTAATGAATGTAGTAGATCCTGTGACAAAACCACCACTGCGAAATACAATCAAGTTCACATGGTTATGATGCACTATGAATGTAATAAAAATAAAAATAACTTCAGTAAGAATTCACCCCTTACTCAACCTCAGAGAGCTGCTCCAGGACAGGCTTTTGCAAGAAGTAAATGTGAAGAAAACTTGAGCCAGAGCTCAGCCCAGAAAACACCAACTGGAGATATGTACTGTGTTTTTAATGGATGTACAAATGCCTTCTTCCAGGAATTAGACCTTAGAGTATATCAGAGAACTCAAACAGAAGAGAAATTCTGCAAATTTGATAAATATGGAGAATTCTTGCATCAAAACTCACCCCTCAGTGTACATCAGGAAAGTACCACAGGAGAGGAGTCATGAGAAAGTAATAAATGCAGGAGATTATTTTACAAGAATGCACACCTCATTCAGCATCAGAGGACCTGCTCAGGGGAAAAAACTCAAGGCAATGAATGCGGGAAATCCTTTTGTTCAAATTCACACCCTATTCATTATCCTGGAACTCATATGGGCGTCAATCTCTATGCATGTAATGAATGTGGGAAAACTTTTTGTCAGACATCAAACCTCAGTGAACATGTGATAGTTCATAAGGAGAAGCCTTAGGATAACAATGGATGTGGGAAATCTTACAAGAACTCTGCTGTCTTAGTACACCACAGAACACACACAGGGATAAAGCCCTATCAAACTAATGACTATGGGAAATCGTTCTCCAAAATTGCACAGCTCAAAGAACATGAGAGAATTCACAGTGGGGAGAAACCCTATGAATGTATTGAATGTGGGAAAACTTTCTCTAACAAGACCCACCTCAGTGTACATCAGAGAATTCATACAGGGGAGAAACCCTATGAGTGTAATGAATGTGGGAAAACTTTTGCTGATAATTCAACCTTCAAAGCGCATCACAGAATTCACACAGGGGAGAAACCCTATGAGTGTAATGAATGTGGGAGGTCTTTTGCCTATATATCTGTTCTCAGAACACATCAGAGAATTCACACAGGGGAGAAACCCTATAAACGTACTGACTGCGGGAGATCTTTCGCCCATTATTCAGCCCTCAGAGCACATCACAGAATCCACACAGGTGAGAAACCCTATAAATGTAATGGCTGTGAGAAAACTTTCACCCGTGATTCAGTCCTCAGGATACATCAGAGAATTCACACTGGGGAGAAACCTTATAAATGCAGTGAATGTGGGAAAGCTTTTGTCAATAGTTCATCCCTCAAAATACATCAGAGAATTCACACAGGCGAGAAACCCTATGAATGTAATGACTGTGGGAGATCTTTTGTTGATAATTCAGCCCTCAGAGCACATCAGAGACTTCACACAGGTGAGAAACCTTATAAATGTAATGGCTGTGAGAGAACTTTCACCCGCAATTTAGCCCTCAAAGCACATCAGAGAATTCACACCAGGGAGAAACCCTGTGAATGTAGTGAATGTGGGAAAACTTTCTCCAAGAAATCATACCTCAGTGGACATGAGAGAATTCACAAAGGGGAAAAACCTTATGAATGTAATGAGTGTGGGAAAATATTTTTTTATAAAGCAGTTCTCATAGTCCATCAAAGAATTCACACAGGAGAAAAACCCTATGAATGTAACGAATGTGGGAAAACTTTCTCCAAGAAATCATACCTCAGTAGACATCAGAGAGTTCACAAAGGAGAAAAACCTTATGAATGTCACGAATGTGGAAAAACTTTTTCTCAGAAGGCAACCCTCAGTATGCATCAGGGAATTCACACAGGGGAGAACCCCTATAAATGTAACGAGTGTCGGAAGACTTTCTCTAGTACTTCAAACCTCCGAGCACATCTGAGGTCTTGCACAGGGGAGAAACCCTATGAATGAAATGAATGTGGAAAAAGTTTCTCTCTGAAGTCATATGTTAGTGCACATCAGAAATTCATACAGGGGAGAAACCTTATGAATGTAATACAGGTGGATGTTTATTTAGTCAAATCTTATGTAATTTACACTTTCCTTTGTTATTATAATAAAAATCTTCCATACTTTGTCCAAACATATTGAAAATAATGGAGAAAATATACATGGCAAATATAAATACAAGACTAAAGCTCAAATTTTGATAAAAGTTTGATAAAAGTAATATATTCTTACTTTAAGGTAAGGAGGAAGAGACTGAGGACCTTAGAAGCAATAGTAGATGCAGAAGATGTGCTCGTGAATGTGTTTATTCATAATAATACCATCAAATAAACTCAAGTGCTCTTGTTCCCACTAAAGCTGTATTAAAAACATTATGACCAGCAAGCAGGGGACACACATTACTTTTAAGTGCACCTGGAGTGTTAAGACAGATTTCCCATGTGAACTCCTCAGTGAATCCTTATGACTGCTGCTGAGGGGATGCAGAATTAACCATAAGAGAATTCTGTATAGGACTCAAAGCTATCTCTATATGCTTCAGGCTGGACTTGGGGTCGCAGGGGTCTAGAGAGGAGGGCGGGGGAAGGCAGAGCACACTCAGAAAAGAAGAATATGAATGAAACACACTAGGGATATCTGAAGAGACTGCTCAAGACCTGAATTAGCTCCAGGCTTTGAATCCTAGTCTCACCCTCCACCCTACAGACCTTAAGAGTTGGTACCTTAGCTCACCTTAACCCATTCCTGGCTTCTGGGTGTAGCACATGTGCATATGTATAAATATTTGTGTTTCTCCCAAAATTTCTATGCTAAAATCCTAACTCTTAAAAATGATATTAGGTGGGGCCTTTGGGTGGTGCTTATAGACCCTCATTAATGGGATTGGTGTCTTATAAACGAGGCACCAGAGAGATCTCTAGCCCCCTCCCACCATGTGAGGACACAGCAAGAAGGTGCTGGCTACCAACCAGGAAGAGAGCCCTCACCAGAAAGTGACTTGCTAGCACCTGATCTTGGACTTCTCAGCCTCCAGAACTATGAGAAGTAAATTTCTATTGTTTCTAATCGACCCAGTCTTTGGTATTTTATTATAGCAACTTTAATGGACTAAGACGTATTTCAAAACTTACGTGGAGAGTAAGAACTATCTTCATTTTGGCAAATACAAAGTTGGGTCAAGTCAACGAATAAAAAAATCTTAAGTAGAAAAGTATGGATTATTGGATTTGAAAATACTGAATTGGTTTGTAAAAGGATGAGTGTGTGTGTTAATGTCCCAAAAGTCTTTGTGCCGTTGAAAGCTTTACGAACTCCAAAATTATAAATGATCCAAATTTATAAAGTTATCATTTAAAGGCTTAATTACATATAATTCTTTCATATTTAGATCTTTGAATTTGAATAATACATTTTTAATTTTTTGTATATAGGTCTCTCTGATTGAAAATGTGACAAAACAAACACTATTTAAAATTCACACAACTAAGTAAGTGTAAAAGTTCTGTGTCTGGGTTTATACAAGACAAAAAACTTTATGTGGGGAAGCTGGAGCTGAGGAAATAGCCAAATTTTCCCCAGGAAATAGCCAAATTTTCAGAATCAACTTCAGATTTTCAAGGATTATGGAATTGGTGGGCCTCGAGTCAAGATCTCTAAGGGGCAATGGAACTAGGTGACATCTGGTTTCCACATGAAATTAAGAGAAAATCATCTAAGGTCTCTGACAGATTGAGAGTAGAGCTGGAATGAGAGATCTAGAAGGCCCAGAAGGGTGCAGAGGTACATGTAGCTGGATGGTGAGAGAAGGGCAGTAGTTCAGCCTCCTCTTCTTATTGTCCCCTCCCCGCCCTCAGGAACCTTTGTGACTAGGCCACAGCTCTGTGATGTGGGTGGGCCTGGGGTTCTGCTCCCAAGTGAACTTCCAGTGCTCAGTTGCCAGAAGGCAGCAGTGATATTCAAACCATGGAAAATCCTCTCTCTTCTCTGAAGAGCATTATTGACACATGGATAAGCCTCAGTTTCACTCCCTGGGTGATTGATACCATCCTCGCCTTCCTGTGTGGACTGGGGCTCTTCCTCCTGTTACTCTTCTGCTTCCAGAGTAATCCATCTATACCACCACCTAGGAAACATAGAAACATCAGGAAGGTAAGGAACCCTTGGCCCAGACCCAGCAAAGCTGATCTTTTTTCTTATTATTTCACCTTTTCTGAATCACCTAGAGAAAATGGTGAGACGGGAATTCTTGGGAATGAATAGAACATCACGTTCTAGGAACAAGCCAGGCCGAGCAGGGGTTAGAGTGAGCACACGGATTTTGATCTGAAGATCTTGGATCAGGAGTCCAGGTGTGGTGGAGGGCTCCAGGGCACAGTCCCAGATGCAGTGACCAATGATCAAGGACTGGATACTAAGTAAGAGTTGGATCTCTACAGAGTGACAGGCCCCTGAGCACTAGTTCACCAACTGCTTTCCCATGGCAGGTGTCTAAGTCGAGCCTCTCCTCTGTTGGGGCTGATCCGAGATCAGTGCCGAGCCACTGAGTGTCTCTGAGCAAAGGCTGGAGTGGGGCTCTGGCCTGGAAAACCAGAGTCCTACCGGACTGAGCTCAGAGGGGCCTGTAGTTCTGAGAATGTGTGTTTTTTTCTTTTTCTTGAGCAAGAAATCCATGGTGGGTCTCATCAAGATTCTTTTTTCCATTCATCCAAGAAGAAAAGCAAAATATTTTATCTGCTTTACAAAAAAGGTAAAAGGGGAAAAATTAGAGAGTCTCATTAATTAAATGTAGAAAGTCACTTTGTTCATGAACACTGAGCTTCTGTAGCTTGTCTAGAGACAGGAGAGTAAGAATGAGTCTAGCTCCTCACATTTTCTTGTCTCAGCATTCGGTGGAGCCAAAGAGGAGGAGAAAGATCAGGAAGAAAAGTAGAGCTTCGAAAGGTGAGTTTCTGCCCCTCAGCCCTGTGCCAAGGGGTTTGCCCCCCACCTCTCTGGTCCCTGAGGGTCCAGGTCCAGGTCTCCAAGGATGCCAGCAGCGGAGCCTGTTTCACAGGAAACAGAGCCATCGGGAAGGCTCTTGGGAAGGAAATTAAAATCCAGATACATCCCAGAATTGTGTTCTGAATGAAGCATCTGAGAGCCTGGAAATGGGTGTCACCCAGCAGGGGCATTTGGACTGTCGTAGATCAATAGTATCCGACTGAAAGGTGAGAACCCACCCCCCACCCCTCCGCCAGGTCCACCTTTGAACAAGTTGTTTATCATCACTCAGTTTCCTCTGTAAGGTGCCCCCTGACCTCTTGCTCCCCTATGGGGCAGTTGTGAGGTCCGCAGTGGGTAATAGATGTGGAAGCACTTTGTAAAAGACAAAGTTTTACCCTTCTTGAGCCTTGTGATCACTGTCAGGAATTGTTATCCTTGACCTGGATGCTTGGGCTCCAGAGATCTCCCTTCAAAGTGTCTCCCCTAAAGGGCCATTACCCTAGCCTCCTGTAAGACCCCTAAGGCCCTGCCTTAACCACATGACCCGGTCTCCTGATTTCCAGCTTGCAGAGATTGCCTGCAAGAACTGGAAGAGGCTCAGAGCCTGATTTCTCTTCTGCAAAGGTAAAGAATCTTCCCCTTCTCTCGGGTCCACCACCCTCTGGGCTGCTGGACACCTCGAACTGGCATGGAAGGGAGGGCAATGGGGTATGGGTGTGGCTACAGCCCTGGGGTGACAGACAGCAGGAGCACTGTGGAATAAATGTCGGGGATGGGGAGGACCCTAGGCACCAGGTGCCTACCCTGCAGGATCTCCTGGCCCCACGTGCCCCTGGCTGCAGCTTGTGCCTCCGTGTCCTGCAGCCACCTGGGAAGGCTCCCTGACAAAGGCAGCTTTTGTCAGAGCTCAGGTCAAGAAGCCACTGGTGAGGCGTGCAAAGCAGTTCCTGAGGGAGCCCGCCAGCCCTGTGCAGAGCCTGTGGAAGATGCTGCTTCCGTCATGTCCCCGTTGGCTTCCCCAGCTCCTCTGACTGAACGCCTGCTACCTCTGGCCTCTGCCCTGTCACAAAGTCCTACTACCTCTTCAATTTCTGTTCATTCACGCTCATCCCTGAGTGGCTCTCAGCCACCAGAGCCTTTCTTTCCGCTGGACGACCTTTCACCACAGCCACTTGCACTTTCCCCTTCTACCTCATGCCTCCATGATTCAGAGGCCCACTTTCCACCTCCAACAGCCTCCTCTGCACCACCACTGTCAGACTCCACTATGACACCTCCTCAGTGTGACTTGATGGCACTCCCACTCAGGACCATCCCACAAAGCTCATCTCCACACACACCTTTGTCAGCTTCTCCTGTCGCAGTCCCAGCCATCTCAGGCCTTGACTACTCAAGCTGTTCCATTTTAACCCCGTCTCAGTGGCAGGCAGCTGCCAAAGCCTTGTGCCTCTCAAACTCATCACAGTGCAAATCCCAACAAGAGCACCTGTCCCACCACTCACAAGAGGCCTTGCTCAGGAGAGACTCCACAGACAGAATGGTAGAGGCTGTTAGCCCCTCCTTACTCGAATCCGATGACCAGAATCTCCTGGAGATACAAGTCACAGAGAGAATCAAGATAAAGATTTCGAAGGAAAAAGACAAAGACAGATTATATCCAAAACAAATGAGCCCAGACTACCACCTGAATTCTTTGGGGAAAATGTTGCCATCACTAGGTGCTGAGCAGGACACCACAATCCCCCAACCCTTCTGGACCGCGAAAGATAAGCCAGAGCAACTGCCTAGTCCTCAGCAGCTCTCATATCCTAAGGTCTTGGGGGACCATCTACAGCAAAAATACAACCAGCTTTTTTGGGGTCTCCCCTCTCTGCACAGCGAATCCCCGGTGGCTACTTCCTGGATCTCTGAGAATTCTTCCACACTACAGTCTCCCTCATTCTTATTCAATGGAATCTCAAATGCCTGCCCAATTCATCTGCAGGCTAAACTACCTCCACTGCTTTCCCATTCCCAGCCCCTGCCCCAGCTGGAGTTCCAACCTCAAGCCTTGATTCCAAGGATGCTGCAATTACAGGCCCCACCTCTGGCTCAGGCCCAGGCCCATTTCCAATCTCCTGTACAAATCCTACGACCTTCTTCTCCATCCCAGATTAGAGCCTGTGGTGTGTCTTGCCCGACAGCCCGGAATGAGCTAAAATCTCTCACCTCAATTGAGATTCAAAATACAGAATGGCCCTTGTTGCCGAAGCAACTAGAAAGTGGGTGGGCTCCGCCGTCTGTGATCGAAAGATCTCAGGAAGTCTTTAATATCTTCACTCCCAACCTTCCTGAGGACAGCTGGGTGGGCTCCATCCTTCCCGAGAATTTTCCAATCAGTCCAGAGCTCCGGAAGCAACTGGAGCAACACCTCCAAAAATGGCTTATCCAAAACCGCTGGGAGCTACCTCGGAAGATACAAGAATCTCTGGAACTAAGGCAGCTTCAGAGCGAATTACCAGGGAAATGTCCGGTAAAGGACAAGCATGGGGCCTCACGGCCCTCTTCCTTCACAGGTGAAAGCAGCAAGGATCCGCAGAAGGTGGGGTTCCAGCTAAAGCAAGACATGAGCAAGGTCCCTAAAAACCTCTCCAGGTCCTCCGAAAGGCCTATAGTGGCATTTCAGGAAGTAGACTCTGAAGGGTCAGAAAATGACTGGATGCTTTTAAGAAAGGACTTGACAAGTGGTTTGCCGAGGAGCTTAGACAAAAATCTAGAAAACATCCCAAAAGGCCATTTAGGCAGGAATTGGGGGCAAACCAGCTAGGGTTTAATCCCCGTGAGTGTGCGTCGATCCTGGCTTGCTGTCAACCATGCTTCTCCCAAGTCCAACGCTCACATGGAAACCAGGAATTTGGGAATCTTAAAGGGTTGGGAACCCTGGGTGAACACCTCCCACAGGGTTTCCTTCCTCGACACAAACACTCAAAGAGATGCTGGAAGCACATATGACAAAGTTTTGGGTGAGGCACATGTGGGGCCTGCCCCTCCATTAATCACTTTACGTTGAAAAAGGTTCAACCCTCACCCACTCTGCAGTTTGCCTTTCCTCCCTCAGCTCCCTGTGTCCCTGGAGACCACTCGATAGTCCAGCTTGCTGAGGTCCTTGGAAAACTTCCTCAGCCCCATCTGGGAGAGAAAGCGATAGGAGAGGAGTCAGTTCCCACCCTGGAGAGGCCTCTCCTGGCCCCCTTACCTGTGTGTGAGGAAATCCAGAGGGCTCTGGGACAGATCTCACTTGGTGATGACCATGGGACCACAAAGGCCTCTCTGGCTAGACAGGAGGGCAGGCCGCCACCTCAGGCCGTCACACTCACCTGGCAGAGTGGGATTGTGGAGTGGGCCATGAAGGACAGCACAGAGCCCAGTCCAGGTTCAACAATGTCCAGGAACGAGCCAGGAGGGAAGAGTGGTCTACATGCCTCACGAGACCCCAGCCATCAGGTAACAGTGCCAGAGATGAACATAGGACCCCAATCTTTGAGAGCCAAGGAAGCCAGGGAGGCAGGGGAGGCCACATTGTCCCCTGCTTTTCAACCAGAGTCTAGAGACATCTTGGGAACCAATGTGCTGACAAAGTCCCAAAACAAAAATGCACATTTGGGTAGTTTAGAGGCTCCAGGGACCAGTAAAAGTCCCCTATACCCTAGAATGACTGTTCTCCAAGATCCAGGAGAGCCACGCCTTAACACAGAGATGGTTAGTGAGTTTAAGTCCAACGTAAAGGTACAGTCAGAGAACCTGCCACACGACTGTCCCAGACACAAGCCCCTTGCTACTGACAACTTGGCCTCTCAGGTGCCTCAGTGCCATCCCCAGGGAGTGCCCAATGGAAACAAGCTAGTTTTCCAGATGCTGTGTGGCCTCAAGGCAGCCTCAAGCAGCAGTCCAGAGCAGCAGGAGCCCAGGACCAAAAGATATCAAGGCTTTTGGAAGAATCAGAGCGAGATGTTTGTCCCTACTTATGAGAGAGAGGACTGCAGGTGGCCCAACCCAGGAGAGCATGCAGAAAAGCTCGAGAAATTGGGGACCTGTCAAGACAGGAGTATGAGTTCCTCTGCCCAAGCCAGAAAAACTGTAGGCTCTGTTGGGAAGAAATACCTCCAGCTGCTGCCAGAGAAAGTGTTTTACAAAGCTTCTTCAAAAGAAAAATGAGGATTTTCCCCCATAAAAAATTCCAAGGTCAAGATGCTTTGCAAAAGTGCAAGCCCAAATCAGCCACTGCCCAGAGCCAACAGTCAGTCAAAAGCAGATCAATTCTGGATAGCGAGAATGTGGAGGCTCAGGAGCTCATGACAGCTGTGGGATAGATTCTAGAGAAGAAAATGGCCATTCACCATGGACTTCATGCCACGAAGTTAAAGGAGCACAAACGGGAACACCCAGCCCCAGTATGTGTGTGTGTCTGCTGCCTTCCTTACTCCACAGAGCAAGCGAGAATGATGAATTACACCCCTCACAGTCAGCAGGCTGACTCCAAAGACCAAAATTGTTCTATCAGGGAAAAGCAAGTCAGACCTGGGAAGTCCTTGAAAAGTGTCAGATTCGATGATGAGCAGCTGGAAGTGAGTCGCACCCCATCCCTGGCCCCCAAGAAAACACTGTCTCCAGTCAGTGCCTGCCAGTATAGGCCAAGGATGCCGTGCACGCCAGGCCACCAACCACACTGCCCATGGCATTATCTTTTTCGAGGAAGGGTCTTGCCTGGTCCATGCTTCACTAGCCTTTTCTAGTAGGCAAATATGTCTCCAAGAAAAAAAAAATTAGTCCATATAGAAAAACGTTTTTCTCATTAGCATATTCAAAATATTTACTTTTCCCCAATATATGTTTTTTTTTTCTCATAAAAGGGTGGTGTAGTGACTTCTTGTGCTTGCTAGGTGTGTGCTTTGGCCTCGAGAAGAAAGGGGCATGGAGGGAGGCTGATCGTGGCATTGCGAGCTTACTCCTTATCCCAAGTCCCTTCATCGCCCCTGATATTTTCACAATACTTTCATTACTCAAACAACAAAAACTACTCTAAAAAAAGATGAAAAAAACCCATAAAAACTCCACTCGAGGATCTGGTTCAACTCATCTTTCTCCTGCTTCCACTCAGCTTTGAAATCGTGCAGCTGTAGGAAATAGGTTTACAGGGGCCTCACAGGGTTGGTCATTCCCACTCAGGCTCCAAGAATTGTCAGGAAGTTTTGGGGTGGGGAGCTCCTGGGCCCTGAGTTCAGAAGCAAGAGAAATCTTGCCCCTGGATCTCTTCGGCCCTAAAGACTCCTTAAGGTCCCTTCTCACCTAATGAAGGCTGCGATGGGGATGGCCTTGTGAACCCCTCTCAGCTTAGCCTGAATAAAATGTACAGCTCGCCCTCCTCCACCTCTGCCTTTCCCACATGTAGACACCAGACAGATGGCACTTCCTGCTTTGCGTGTGCGTAGGTGTGAGCCTCAGGGAGGATGATGATGAGGGCTGTGTTCATTCCTGCCACAAATGAATGAATGGTCATGGTCACTGGTGACCTGCCTTTCCCTCTATTAACCCCAGGGGAGGAATTCTGGATGAATAGAACAGTGTGTGACTGTATGTGGGTAACTATCTGACAGTCGGATACCGTGAAATTTGGGTGGGATGTGGGTGAAGAATTGAAAAGGTTGGATCCAAGAAAGGAGGCAAAGTGACACAGAGTGTCCATAAATATGCAGCGACCGAGAAGCCCTGATGTCCCATCATCATCTACAGGTATGGGAGGAGGGAAGGGGAAAGGGCCCCAACCTCTGTCTCCACCTTCTTCAGCTCTGAGATCACAGATATAAAGAAGCCACCTCTAGGGCCAAATCTGCAGAATTAAAGCAAGTCAGGAATGGTTAATTGTCTCCACAATACAGTTTCTAAGCTTGCACATCCTTGCCTCCTGAATTCTAGAAAAGATGACTTAACAACAGGTGGAAAAGCCAGGACTAGAGAACTCAGTGTCACTCCCAGTCTGGTGACCTTTACATAAACACATGGCCCAAGGTCTGCTCCAGGGGAGAGTTGGGGACTTAAAAGGATGAGAGACTGGCCTGCCATCACGTAATAATTCTTATGTGATTCTAGCCTTGCTTATCCCAGAGCCCTGCAGGAGACGAAGACACCACACAGGATTTATCACACGGGAGCGCAGAAGTGACCTGTCCAGAATGGGTGGTGCAGTCCAGGATTGGTCCTCGGCGTGGCCTGCTCCTAGTGTAGCTTGCCTCCTCTCTGGCCCCAAACCACACAGAAAAAAGGGAGACCAGGAACAATCTTTCTAGAGTGATTCTGCAGTTTGTGCCACACTTGGCACACAGGGGACCCAGCTCGGGTGTCCTTGCAGTGGTGGAGAGTCCTGTTCTAGAACAACCCTGATCTGATGACAGCAGGAATGGTCCTGCTCCCACACCTGTCAGGACCCCAACATGTGGGACCAGGACCAGGGTTGAGGGGTGCAGGAGCATAGGCATTCTCATGACACAGGATCTTCCTGGAGCTAGTTCCTGCTTCTGGGATCCTGAGCAGCCACCAGGCTGGGCACAGCAGTGCAGCCTGGACCTGTGGAAGGGTGGGACCCAGGGCAGGAAGTGCCCCAGGTCTTCGAGTGCTTGGGAGAGGGTGTCACACAGCTGAGACCTTGAGCCTGGCTGTGCTCATGCGTCGTCTCAGGCACCGAATGGTGAATTCTGAGAGTCGGGGTGGGGGGAGCTGGACATGCACCCCATGCTCCTGTCAGCATAAGTACCAGAGTGACTGGGATGCTGACGGAAGCAGCAGAAGGAAGGGGCAAGTCCCACTGCTCATCTGTTGTTGCTGTCTTTCATAAGGCACAGTAAGGCCAGCTATAGAGGGACCCACACAGGGACCTCTCACATAGAGATGACACACACAGACACCTCCTAACAGAGACCTGTCACACAGAGACCTAACCCCAGACACCTCCCAAAAGAGAACTCTTCACACCGAGGCCTCACAGAGATGCCTCACAACAGACGTGTCACAGAGCCACACAACACAGACTTCACAAAGGTACCTCCCAACAGACACCTCTCACAGACACCTTCCAGAGAGACCTCTTGTTGTCCTACAGAGACTTCATAATAAGACCTCCACACAGATTTCACAGACATCCCACAGAGACCACCCATATAGACTTCACCCAGAAACAACACACAGACAGCACATGTGGCCTCACGGAAACCACCTGAGCACCACCCACTGACAATTCCTTCTTAGTGAATGCGCAACTCAAACAACTGACAGCAAAGAGAGGTATTACTTGTGTCCCCTTGAGATCCTCGAGACACTCTGACATTGTCAGGTCAGCATCATACTAAATGGTGTTCTCTACTTGGAGAAATGCTTGGGACTTTTTGTTCTTTTGTAATGTCATTGCCTCAACAAAAAAAAATAACAAATTCCACATGTAGATTTGCAAAATTAATTATTCTTCAGGTTTTCAGTAGCTTGACCTTCAGAATTCAACATACGGTACATCAAAGACTTTACATGAGGAATAAAACTTCTGTCATTGTCCTGATTGAGCTGAAGACCATTAAAATCTTAGAAACCTCAGGGAAAAACAAAAGCCTTTACTGTGAAGTTGGCTTCAGTAAACATCAAATAAGATTAGACTAAAATCTTGTATTTTGGTAACTTACATTTTTGAATACATACTGAGTTTGTGTCATAATTTTTTTCTGTGGAAATGTATCAGTTTCAGAATTGAAGATAAAATCTACCTAGAACTAATATACCAAAACTACATTTTATATGTAATATTGTTTTATAGAAAATATATAAGAAAACACTTGCTGTGCACAAATTCACTGAGGAATGTGAAGTTTTAAAGATGGAAGAATGACATCACCGGTATATGTTTGTGGCCAGTTTCTGAGCTATGTGGTACATTTATATGAACCTATGTAATGGAGAACTCATTGTTGAATCTCACAGTCCATCAAAGAATTCACACAGGAGAAAAACCCTATGAATGTAATGAATGTGGGAAAACCTTCTCCCAGAAATCAAACCTCAGTAGACATCAGAGAGCCAGTTTCTGAGCTATGTGGTACATTTATATGAATCTATGTAATGGAGAACTCTGGATCTGTTCACTTTCTGTTTTTGAGTGACAATCTCTATCCTTCCTCTGTTGGTGTCCTTCAACTTAATGCTGTTAGATTTTTCCCTGCCTGCTATGTCAGAATGTTGATCTAGCCCTGTTTCTAGGATCTTGTAGATCCATGAGATTTCTCAAGGCTGTGTGTGTAGGTGGAGGGTGGGTAAGGGTGGGAGGGAGGTGGATGCTGATTTTTTAATTTAAAGTTTTCAATTACAATTTTTATTCACTATTTTGTATTTCAGGTGTACAGCATAGTGGTTTGACATTTATATATTATTTATGAAGTGATCCCCAGCTGTTGGTTCTTACATGTTCTTTTGGCTTTCATTTTATGCCATTCTAATGGTTCATTTTTCACCGAGTAATTAAAAAGCGAGTCTTCCTAGCGGTCTTGTATGCATGTAACCTGAGCATCCAATCCGGGACCTTTTCCTTAACTCCATGATGCTTGCTCACACTGCAGCATTGCAAACCAGTTAATTTTATCTTGCTTGGATAGCAGGTTTTAGAATTGGAATAAAATCAATGCTACTTTCATGTCCAGTACCACATAGTATTGAAAAGTACTCACTTTTGGGGGAAACAGTATAGTATAGTCTTAGCCAAGAAAATATTTGGTCAATCGCTTGTCATTTCAGGATGTGGTTTGGTCAGCACAGAGAAGGACATAAATGGGATTCTCATTTTTAAACCTGGACCACTAAAAGTTTCTCTCAATCCTGGCAAATTGCTTTCTGCAAGTATGATCTGGTAGATTGAGTATGTGGACAATATGTCAGTCGATTCCCACGAGTAAGTTTTCTGTTCCCCATCTCCTTTCGATACGGCATGAGGGAAAATGATGGTATATCTTTAGCATTAATTGGAGGACAGGTATTTCTTCGACAGTGGCTTATTATCACTTAACTTAGTGGCATCACTGCCAAAGAAAAGAGCCAGGAGTAAGAACCCACCATTGGATGAAGGCTGTATCATAGTACCACTAGGACTAGCGCACCAGAGACTGGATCAGCACTCTTGGCAGGAGAATTCAAGTAGCTATGGGAATGTTTACTCCTCATTCTGACAGCTTAATGCAATGTGAGCTTACTGCACTGTACCAAAAGGGAAATGAAAGTCAAAAAGCATCTTTTTCTACATGCTTGATTTTTTCAGGAAACTTGACTTATAGAAAACCAAAGAAAATTATCTAACTTGGAATACTTTAAAATTAAAAAAAAAAAATTAACTTCAGTTTAGAATTGTTGTAGTTATAAAAAAAGTTATAATGGTAATTCCTATATACTCCTCACACAGTTCCCCTTCTTAACATCTTTTATACCTCTGGTGCATTTGCCATAATTAACTTTGATACATTATTAACTAAACACATTATTTTTCTGATTTCACTAGTTTTTCTCTAGTGTTTTTGTATTCCAGGATTTCATCCAGGATACCACATTACATTGAATTGTCATGGCTTCTTAGCTTCTACTGGTCCGTGACAATTTCTCATACCTTCCATGGTTTTGATTACCCTGACAGTTTTGAGGAGTCCTTGTCAAGTATTTTGTAGAATATCTCTCAATATGGGTTTCTATTATCTTTTTTATGATTGCACTGGTGTTACAGGGTTTTTGTAGGAAGACCACAGAATGAAGCTATTCTCATCCTATCAGTAGTATATGATGTCAATGTGAATGATCACTGATAATGCTAAACTTGATCACTTGGTTGGAGTAGTGTCCCTCAACTTAAAAGCAGGTAAAGCACGTGCTTGCTACTTGGTAAAGATTTCTTTTATAAATTGTTTAGCAAATTGTACATAAAATAAGATCAGATTTTTTACATGTTTCTGATTTTAATGTTGGAAAAAATATAAATAGAAAATAACAACACCCAGAATTTAAAAATAGCCTCAAGCCGATCCAGTTCAGAGTCCAAATTTTTGGTTTTTAGTGTTTATTAGAATATGAATGAATCGTTGCCCTTTTCTTTGTTCCCCAGGATTTAACTTTAGGATTTTATTTATCTTCACATCTCATTAGGAGGGAGGTATCCAATTCATAGTACCTCTTAATCTTGGAGTTTAGAGCTTGAGTAAGGAAAGGATTGACAGAAATTTGTTTGCATTTTATGAGCCAATCAGCCCAGAGTTGATTATGTTAATGCAGAAAATGGAAGCAATACAAAAATGACCAGCCATGATAACTAAGAAATCTATGATGGTAGGAGAAATAAATCAGTCTTAAGAGCTAGATGGGGTATCAAAAGCCAAATGCCTGCATAGAGTTTTTTAAAAGCATTGATAAATTTATGGTACTAATAAGATTTTAAAAGAATGGATATGTTATCATTAGTTTGGGACATATGGGCCACTGGCAGTTGACATAATGAGATGGATACATATAAGATTATGAGCTGATGGTCAGTCCCAGATATTAGTGTAATAGTGAAACTATGGAAGGGTTCTAAAGCAGCAAGAATTCCTAGTGAAGCAAGAATACATGAGCATATGTTATTACACACATACAATGCATATCATCAGACTTAAGTGTGGATGAAAATCTAATAGGAACTCATAAAATAACACCTCTGGGAGAGAACAAAGTTAATTGGAAGAAATGTGGCAAGCAGTTCTATTGATAAACAACGTGTTTCCAAACAGGCATGCATTTATCATAGAGGATAATAACCTGGGCTTCTGATCAAGATGGTGGAGTAGGTAAATGCTATGCTTTCCTCTTCTCACAACCACACCAAAATTACAACTAAACTGCAGAACAGTCATCATTGGGAGTTGCCTGAAGTCTAGCTGAACAGAAGTCTTTCAATTGGAAACATACAGAAAAGGCTACCTTGAGACTGGTAGTAAGGGTGGAGATATAGACCGGGCTGGTCCCACATTTGTGTGTGGCAGTTGAGAATTGGGAGGGATATCTCAGCTATGGAGGTCCCCTGAGAGGAGCAAGAGGTCCTGGCCCCACACTGGGCTTCCCAGCCTAGGTTTCCAGTGCCAAGAAGAGAAGTCCTCATGTTTTCTGACTGTGAACACCAGTGAAGATTGTAGCTGAATGAAATAGAAGGTGAATGGAGTCATAGACATTCCTTTTAAGAGGCTTTGCTTGCAGAACTTATTTGCTAATGGACTCTGCATCAGCTCCAAGTCTGGGGCAGCAGATCGAAAGGCTCCAGGGACATAAGGAGAGCAAATGAGGTATCTAGCTTCAGTGAGGGGGCCAGAGGGACAGCTTTCTCAAGGCAGAAGTGCTGGTGGAGGCAACTATTTCTTCAGCGAGTCCTACCCATACCTAGTATGCACTTGCAGGTAGCCATTATGACTGAATTTCCATCAGTTTGGCTAACACTGGTCAATCCGCCCTGGTGATATCCTGATACCCTGCCTCACTGAACTTGCAGTCCCACTGAGCCACTTCCAGTAGCTTTCCCATACAAACGGCCTGCCTTGGTTCATGCTTCAGACTTTCCTAAAACTTCTCAAAGGATCTCAAAACCCAAACAGTATCTGGCCTCAGTGTACCTTGTAATTCTTGATGAACAGACCTAAGTCTGGCATTAGCAGCGCCTGCCTGGTTCATGGCTTGGCCACTTGATGTGCCCCTAAGCCTCGTATGGGTGGTAGCCACCTACAAATTGCTTGGTGACTCTTGGCAGGTGGCCCCGGGTAGGGCATCGGCTACAGCTGAATGTGTCCTGCAGCTAGGCCTCGTGCAGGAGGCCACAGGGCCGGCACACCCAAGGGTTGGCTGTGGACCGAGTCTGAGCAGCACTTGGGGCTGCATCTGAACACAACACACATAATGGGCGGACCGGGTAGGCACTAGAGCCCTGGTAAAACAAATCCTTCTATGTGGGTTTTGTCCCTCTGGCCCCCTCTTAAAAGGAATGTCTATGTGAGAACCGGCCAGTTCTCACAATGAATCAGCCTAAGGATCAATCCCTCTCAGCGATGTGCAAACAACAACCAAGGCTCACATACAATAAGAGACACACACAATCCATAGAAGGCACACAGCTGGAGCATCTGGCTCAGGTGACCAGGGAAGACTGTGCCACTGGGCCCCACACGACACTAACTATACAAGACCACTCTACTAAGACTGGGAGAAATAGCAGCCCTATCCAGTACATAGAAGGAAACACAGAGAAACAGCTGAAATGGAAAGACAAGCATCCCAAATGAAAGAACACAATAAAGCTCCAGAAAAAAAAATGGTGACACAATCTAACATGCAGAATTCAAAACACTGGTTTTAATGATGCTTATTGAACTTAGAGAAAAGAATAGATGAATTCTGTGAGAACTTTAACAAAGAGATAGAATATAAAAATGGAGATCGAAAACATAAAAACCAGTCAGAAATGAAGACTACAATAACTGAAATGAAGAATTCCTTAGGAGGAATCAATAATAGACTGGATGAGGCAGAGGACAGAATCAGCGATTTAGAAGATAAGGTAACATAAAACACCAAATTAGAACAGCAGCAAGAAGAGAATCCAAAATGGTATTTTAAGGGCTCTCTGGGACAAGACCAAGTGTACCAAATATCGCATCATAGAGGTACCAGAAGGAGAAGAGAGAGAGCAAGATTTGAAAACCTATTTGAAGAAATAATGATGGAAAACGTTCCTAACCTGGTGAAAGAAATAGCTATAAAAGCCCAGAAAGCACAGGGAGTACCAAAGAAGATGAACCCAAAGAGACCCACACCAAGGCACATCATCATTAAAATACCAAAGGCTAAAAATGAAGACAGAATTTTCAAAGCAGCAAGAGAAAGCAATTAGTTCCCTACAAGGGAACTCTCATAAGACTGTCAGCTGATTTCTCAACAGAAACTCTGCAGGCCAGAAGGCATTGGTACAAAATACTCAAATTGATGAAAAGCAAGGACCTATAGCCAAGATTACCCAGCCAAGCTATCATTTAAAATCAAATGACAGATCAAGAGCTTACCAGACAAGAAAAAGCTAAAGGGGTTCATCACCACCAAGCCAGTATTATAGGAAATGTTGGAGGGACCTCTTTAAGAAGAAGAAAAAATATTAAAAATATAAATAAAATAGCAATAACTACATTATCTATCAACAATTACTTTCAGTGTAAATGGATTAAATGCTCCAATCGAAAAATAGGGTGGCTGAATAAGAAAACAAGACCCTTACATATGCTGCTTACAAGACACTTCAAATTGAAAGACATACACATACTGAAAGTAAAAGGATGGAAAAAGATATTTCAGGAAAATGGAAACAAACAAAAGCTAGAGTAGCAATACTTATACCAGACAGAGTAGACTTTAAAACAAAGGCTCTATAACAAGAGACAAAGAAGGACCTAGTAATCCTACTTCTGGGTATTTATCCAAACACACCCAAAAGACTACTTTGAAGGGACACGTAAATCCATATGTTATTGAAGCATTATTTACAATAGCCAAGATATGGAGGTAACCTGGGTGTCTATCAATAGATGAATGGATCAAGAAAAGGTGGTACATATATACAATGGAATATTAATCGGCTATTAAAAAAGAATGAAATCTTGCCACCTGAAACAACATAGATGTACCTAGAAGGTATTTCACTGAGTGGAGTAAGTGAGACAGAGAGACATGCCATATGGTTTCACTGACATGTGGATCTAAAGAACAAAACATTTTGATGGTTGCCAGATGGGAGGGAGTTTGGGGGTGGGGTTGAAAAGGGGAAAGGATTAAAAAGTACAAATTGTTAGTTACAAAATAGTCATGGGGATCTAAAGTGAAGCCTAAGGAATATAGTCAGTAATATTGTAATAACTATATATGGTATCAGATGGATACTAGATTTTTGGCGTGATCACTTTGTAAGTTCTATAAGTGTCTAATCACCATGTTATACACTTGAAACTAATATAATATTGTAAGCCAACTGTAGTTGAAAAAAAAGTTATTTTTAAAAAACAGCATAGGTAGAATGTAATCATGTCTCTCTCATGATAAACAGGAATAAGACTTTATTGTTAGACTGCTCAGGAAAACATAACATTATTGGTGGCTAGAGAGCACAGCAAATCCAAGAGAAATAGAAAGCAACAAGTACACTGAGAAAATTGGCACAGAAAATAAGGGAAGGAACGAAAGAGATCACTGAATGAATAGCATTAAAAAAAAAAAGAACTAGGTTATGCACGTCTTATAGATACATAATTCGTTAGAAAGAAAAAGGTTACACATAAGAAAGTGCTTCAAGGTCTGAAACTATAGAACTGCCACATTCCAAATAATGTGGTGCACTAACAGTGACAGTTAAATAAGGTTAAATTGCTAAAGACTCAAAGTATCCCAAAGGGTAATAATTACAAATCTACAATTTTTTAAGGAAAAAAGGTACATTGCATCACTGTCAAAGGTTGCTTCACAGCAAGGGGTTTGGATGAGGGCCAGGCATGAGCTCCCATTTTCCTCTATTGTACAGACATGTGCACAGAGTACCCCAGAAGCCAAAACTTGATTCACTGCTGAGATTTCTTATCCTGTGCTGGATACACAGACATATTCTTGCCATGTAACCAGCCCCATCAGAAGTCTCTGAAGGTCACATGAGAACTGGTGTAAATTATCAGCATTGTTATCAAACACTGCTGATAAGTTGTTAAAACCTGCCCCCAAACAGCTTGGTTCCATGGTTACAAAGCAACACTATTAGTCAATGTATTTCATTTCTTGAGTAACAAATAGTGATATACAGATACGTTAGCTCAGGCCTATTCCAGGTCCAATGGACTTAACCTTCACAGCATATGTCACCCTCATGATTTGTAGTCAAAGCCTTTTACAAAAAAAAAAAAAAACCCATTACTTTAGTTTGATAGCAGTCATTTGCCTTTCAATAGATCATCAAAGTACACATACAGATTTTGAAGAGTTGTAATAATCAGTGAAGGATTGTATAATTTAAAACCATCTTAGAACACGGGCACAAATTGTCTCATATTTTCATGATTTTACACTTTTCCTCTTTTCTTTTTGGCTTCCCTGACCTATAGTTGTCTACACTGTATAGTATATATCTGTTGAATAATTAAGAATCCTAATGAATCTGTGAACATTTAAGTCTAAATCTTTAGACCTAGTTCTATTCCATATACATAATGTTTTGTGAAATGAGAACCATACAAGACAACCACATTGGTATCATTCCATAGTCATTGGGCTCTGATCTGCTCATTGATTGGGGGGACATGGGTCAATCCTAGAAATATGCATATTAGCCTGCCCATTGCATAGCTCCTTCATTTCTTTAAAAGTAGAGGAAGTTTTGGCAGTCTTTTGCCCAAAAAGCATCTGAGTCTAAGTTAATAGGGCATTTTTCACTTGTCCTAAGCCTCTCTCAAGGCATCAATGTTATTTTAGATTATTTGCTTTTATAACAACAATTTATTGGTTCCTCTCCACCCAGCAACAATCTCACATTGCCCTCAATTACCATTAATTTTAAAATCAGTCTTCCCCCTTGATGTCAGTGATAGTGATGGTAGCAAGATGAAATGACCAGGGCTTCCTCTTTGGGCCATTTCCAGTCACATAGGGTTGTGTTGGATAAGTATAGAGAAACATGGCAATCCCACCCACAATGCAACAGAATATTTGAAAAGTCAGGCCTAACTTGATGAAATATGGGGAGATTATCCATCCCATCAATCTTTTTGAAATTCTTGCCATTAGTCAAAGTAATACACAAAGTTTGGTTTTGGAAGGTTCTAGACTCTTGGATCTTAATTTTAGCCCCATCATAAGGACTTCCAAATCTGATATTGAAATAGAAAATTGTTGTGAGGTAGGGATGAGTTATATGTGATATCCTTTTTCATCTCCTGTGCAATAGACTGAATGTGTCGCCCCCCAAAATCTACATTTTGAAGCCCTATTCTCCAATGTGATGGTATTTGAAGTGCGGGACCTTTGAATATTTATAATAATGAGCATTTATTAAACACGTATAAAACAGACTTTATACAAGGTACTGGGAATATATTCTGCCCATGTGGACCTTATAACCTTCCTGGAAAAACAGTATCCATGTATGTTCTGGCTGTTGCTGTGAAAGATATAGTACTCTCAAATTTAATAGGATTTGTTATATTTTAGCACAACAATAATGGAATTAAATTAGAAGCTGTTAACAGAAGGATCGCTAGAATTTTCTCACATACTTGAAGACCAAGTAAAACATGTATAAACAACTCATGGGTTGGAATAGAGCCAAACAAAATATATTTTGACCTGAATGAAAATGAAAAAGCATTTCAGGATTAGTGGGAGCTGCTTCATTGAGTATGTGGAGGGATATTTATAGCACTAACTGATAATGTTAGAAAATAAGATTTCATTTTTTAACTTATTTTTATCTTTAGTTTTAAAACATTTTTATTATGATGACATTGGTTAACAAAATCCAGTAAGTTTCAGCTGTACATTTTAACAGTAAGGCATATATGTATATTTACATTGTGTGTTCACTGCCCATAGTTAGATTTCTTTCTGTCACCACATATTCGACCCCTTTTACCCTATTTACCTTCCCCCCTCCCTCCTCCCCTCTGGTAAACACTAGTCCATTGTCCATGTCCATGAGTCTCTGTTTGTTTGTCCTGTTCATTTGCTGCTTTTAGGTTTATATCCCACATATAAGTGATATGTGATTTTCAGCTTTTTCTGTCTGGCTTATACACTGCATGTTTCTCAGGATCACTTAGCA